>NW_027635650.1:958041-1158675 GCF_903797595.1 Erithacus rubecula | reverse complement strand
ACTAAAAAAACCACTGGTGATCCTTTAACAAGGTTCAATTTTATTTGAAGGGAAAATTACAAATGGTCACTCGCTTGAAGGGACACCGCGAGCAAATGGCTGTTTTCGTAAACTTTGCAATCTGATATGAGAAAGAGGAAGAAAGAGGATGGAGGGAGAAGGGGATAGAGAGAAAAAGAAATGAGATGGAAAGAGAGAGTGAGGGGGATCACTGGCGCTTGATCCAGCCCACGGGGATCTTTGATGTTCTGAAGTCCCGTACAGTGCAGCTCGCTGTCCTTTTTCACGATGGCTGCTTCGGGCAACCCCCCCTCCATGCCCAAACAGGCTGGCAGCCAATTTTTATGTAAATGAGGAGTATCGGGAGTAACAAAGAGATTACAAAGTCTGTGGGTCTCGCATAAGGGCGGAACAGGACAGCAGTCACCTCAGCAGAGCTCTGTCTTCAGCCTGGCTGACTGTAGCCATAAGGGTCTTCCAGCTACTCAGGCACACCATCCGCACATCTCACGGCGTGCCTCATCGTCTGGCTCCAGTTGCTTCATCTAATTTCTCTTTATTTCATTTGAAACCTCTAACCTACTAGATCATCAGTGGCTTTGCTTTTCTCCGGCCTTAATCCCATAAGGATAGACAGTGAAATTCGAAATGACAAAAACCAGTTGCTGTCAACTTTAAACATATTTTGAAAAAAAAAAAAACTTGCTGCATAAAATAACTGTATCTTGGAGACCTTTCTTGCCTATTTCTTTCGTGGAGATGCAGCTGTTCTTAGGTGAAGGGACTGAACAATCAAGCTTTCAAACTATAGCACTGGTGATGGAAGAAAGCTTCCACTGGAGTCAATGAGAAGTAAAGTCTCGTGTACATTTGGATGTTTGATCACTGCTATATGGTTATGTTCCTGTTTTCAAAAAATGATAGAGATTTTTTAATGCCTGATTGCCCACTCTGATCAAAGACACTTACTTTACTGAAGATCCCAAAGGGAAACAAAAGGGCAGACCATATAAAACAAGGAAGAAATAAATTGATGAAATGAACAAAGCTGGAGAGAAAATTTAACAGAAATCTCTTTCCTCCCCATATCTTTTCCAGTTATCTTGGGTACTATTTGTAAAACACATATGTAAAATATTGAAGGTATGACCACTGCTTTCAGAAAATAATTGCCTTGAACAAGAGAAATAAAAACTTGCAGAACGTCACAGTACCCACTCAGCTAACACCATGAACTTAACCCTGAGATTCCGCACTTAGAGGAAAACTTTTGTTTTTGCAACTTTTCATAGGACTAAAATCTTAAAATGCCTGGGTCCTACAGAACTCATGGGATGTCTCTGAGCTAACATCAGTCAAGTGAACAAAAGTTTCAGATCCTGCCTGTTGCTGAACAAAAAAATAAGAAAAGGGAATGAAGCATGAAAGAACTCTTTAGCAATACAAGGATCATTAAAATAAAAACTTACTAAGAAGAAAATGCAGGAAATGCCTGTTATTGAGAATAGCACCTAGATCTTGCAGAGTAATTTCTCAGCACACAGTCAGGTAAAGCAGAGGCTCTACAGAGATGAAACTAAACCCAGGATCTGAGATAGGAAATTTTCACTATACAACTCTCAGAAGAAAACAAATACTGAATGTTATATGCTTGCATTCTTATTGTGTATGTACGACTACATTTTCACCATAGAGCTGAAGGCTCTTATTATTTGTTTCCATTTTGAATGCTTGAGTTCAGACAGTTATATGGCCAAGACATTTTATTTACTTCAGGAAAAACACAGATGGTCAGTGGCCAGCCAGGACTGCCATTCTGGAATCCGTGAGGTGTAGTCATTACCACAGAAACAAGAGAGGATTGACACCCTGTAATTTCTGTCTTGCAAGAGAATTCACCAACCTGACTAGTAAATAAAGTTCATAAATCAACAAATCAGAACCAAGGTCAAAAAGATGAAGATTAAGCATCTGGGTTCCATTGGTCCTCTTCATTGCTGACAGTACTATGGTATCTACTATCTTTTGAGTTCCTTTAACTTACTATGCAAATTCATCCCGGAAACATTTGATACAAACTAATACTAATTTTTAAATACTTTTCACAGAAATGGACTAGAAAAGCCATTAAAAATTTGCTCTTACTTTTAAGGTGCTAACCTTCATCTCACCCTGTTTTACTTTGCGAAAAAGGTGTGCAGCAATAACCTTTGGAAGCAGAGTATTATGTTCAGCCAGTTACACTTGAATTACCAGATGTGTAACAATCCTCAAGAGGACCCATTGTCATACACATTTCTGCGAAAGAGCCTTACAAACAGCAGTTAATTTTCACACAACCTCTGTGAGACATGCACGGATGGATTATCACTCCCAGAGTGCAGATGTGGGAAAACAGTGGCACCATGGAAATGAGTGCCAGGGTTGGGATTACACTTAAAACCTTCAAACCTCTCCTGCATTTTGTGACTAACAGGAAAGGAAGGCAGAGAGGCATAAGACTGGGAGACTGAAAATACTGACGGATGTCACTGCTGAAAGTCCAAGTCTCCATGGAGATGGGTGGACACATGACAGTGGGTCTAACTGGCACCAGGGTGAGCTTCAGTGGCCTCTTGAGGTAGGTACAGATGGTGACTACCAGGTGTCAACAGCTAAGGTGGCAAACTGCTGGTGCCCTAGGAACTCTTGACTATAAATCCATTATCGCTGCATCAATGAAACAGAATTATACTGTAGTTTTGAAACTTTCAGTAAGTTCAGTTATAGAAAACTTCCTGGTGTAATACCTATACATCAGTACAGGAGCAATATCAGTATATATTTGGTTACAAAAAAGCCCCAGCTTGCTAACAATGGCTAGAGAAGTACTTGAGTTGTTACGGTTTCTCCACAAGCTTTAAGTTACTTTCTGAACACCTAGCTATTTTAATGGAAGACAAGGAAAGCTTCTGCTACACTCCTGAGATGAGTTAGTGGCAACAGCAAAAATAGTAACTCCACGCTGTACCTCTCTCACAACAAGCTTTACACTGCATGTAAGATCACCTATCATCTCTTCAACACTTTCTGTCAATACTTAAACCACCCAGTACCTCTTCCCCAATTCTTGTATCTATTACTTCTCTGGGTGCAAGGTTTTTGAACTATCAGGTTTGTTTGTTAGCTTACCTATGAAGGATTTCAAAGAGCTGATAAACTTGAACAAAGGTTGAAAAATTGCTTTTTGCTCAAAGCCACATGCAAAAGGGGAACATATGTACTGGGCATGACTTAGCAAGGCTGAACACCAGGCTCAGCACAGGACAGTAGGTGAGAAAATGAACCATGTGATTTCCAACTTTTGTGGCTTTAGAAGTGGGTAAAAACAGGTTTAGCCAAGCCTGAAATGACGTTTGAATAATCAGCCTGAGACAACTAGCAGGTTTGACCCCCCAGGGCAATTTTCCTGGCTGCTCGTAAAGCCAGTCTGTCAGAAATGGACTGAAACCATGCACATGGTGCTGTGGGGCAGGCGTGTATCCCCAGTGCGGTGCTGGCTGAGGTTATTATGTTAATTGCACAAGCACGTGAGTGCAGCCCTGTTGGTCTGAGCTCTGGGTTATATGGAGGAGAACTCAAGAAGCCATGAGAGAAACAGGAACTGGTAATTCCTGACCTGAAAAGACCTTTTGAGGTTACTCTGCTTAAAAACAAAAAAAAAAAAAAACCCAAACCCCCCCCCCCCAAAAAAAACCAAACAAACAAAAAAAAAAAAAAAAAACCACAAAGAAGTTTTTAAAAAAAAGTTAAGAAAAATAAGCCTAGTTCCTTAGATGAAAAGTTGCCATCCAGAACAGAGCAAATGGATGTAATAATTTGTTTCCAGCAAATTCTCAGTGCTTCTATCAAGCACACTAAGTGCTTAATCCCACTTCTCTTCAAATCAACAGAAAAATGGAAAACATTACCAAAAATAGTACCATTTGTGCCAGTTCACAGCCAAGCTTTAGAATCTATCACAGTTTTAGCATTGCAACACCACTGGCAGAGGTTGTATTTCTGAGAACGATAAGTGGGGGAATGGCAAAGGGGGCAGTCAGAAGCAAACTTCAAGGATTACTAATTTAAATGTTGAAAGCCAGCCACATACAGGGATGTCATTTTTACTGAGTGTATTGTTTTGTTCCTATGGCAGATCTTAACTCACTTGAATGGAAATAGCTGTACTCTACATCTAGTGCTACTGAACTGCCAGCTGTGTTCAGGAGATATTTATAACCACTAACACTGTAGATGGAAGGTGAGTTTTAACATGTCATAGTTATTCTGGCTGGAGAGCAGATCTCTGTCTGACAGCTGGAATTGAATTGCAGAAAGCTTAAAATATCTCTCCATCGTTTTCACTCTTTTCTTTTGCATGTAACCATCCCTTCCAAGCTTGCTTCTGTTTTCTGGCTTGCTATTGCTCCTGGCTCGTCTCGGTGGCAAGCCAAGTTAGTGCGGAGCTGCCTTTCCCAGTGCTCACCCCTCTGTCTGCTTGGGCTGGGGACCAAAGGGACCCCTTGGATTTCCTCTGCGGGAAGTGCCAGAGCGCTCGAGCCTCACGTGGAAGCACGGCACACCGCCAGGCACTCAGTCCCCGGCCTCGTTCTCGGCGCAGCCGACAGACCTCTGGGGCCCCAAACCACAGCCCCCTGTGCCTGCCCACCTCTATTTCAGCCGGGAGCTGTTGGTGGGAGGAGGCGGGGGCTGTAAGGGCCACTTTTTCCAAGAGGATGCAACGCTGAGCGAGGGGCTGCACTCCACTCCGTATGTTGTGACAAACCACGACCCCTCCAGCACCGCTGCCTCCCCCTTGTCCTTGATGGGCACGGCCCGAGCAGCCCGGGGGGCACGCCGAGCCCTGCCACCGCACAGCCCTCCGCGACAAGGCCGGGGGACCCGTCCCTGTCCCTTGTGGAGCTTCCAAGAGAGCCCTTGGCCGCTCACAAAGAGAGAGCGAGCCAGGCACGGGAGTATCGCCCGCCCCAGCGGCGGACGGTGCTGGATGCACACGCACGCACACCCCGCACACGCATCTCCGCACACGGCGCGGCCGAGCGGGTCACGTACCTGCAGGTGCCTGTCCGTGGGAGCGCGGGGCGGGGAACCGTGCTATATCGCCCGTATTGCATGGGGGGATGAGGGCGATATTGCTCGGGGGCTCGGGCGGGGGCGGGGGGGCTGCTCCGCTCCCTCCGCCCTCTTCCTCCTCCTCCCTGCGGTGTGTGCGGGGGTGTGTGGTACTCCGCGCCGGAGGAGGCAGCGGCGGGCTCCGGCTCCTGTCAGGCACCGGAAACAGGCGCCCGGTCCCCCGCACCGCAGGAAGTGTGCAATGGCACACCCGCACACCGGTCCGGAGTGGCACCGCACACCGCAGGCTGTGTGTCATGTCACACCGCAGAGGCACGGCACCGCAGGCTGTGTGCCATGGCACTCTGAACAGGCACAGCCCCGCAGGCTGTGTGCCATGGCACCCCGCACACAGCACAGGCACAGACCCGCAGGCTGTGTGCCATGGCACCCTGAACAGGCGCATCACCACAGGCTGTGTGCCATGGCACCTCGCACACAGCACAGGCACAGCCCCGCGGAGAGGAGGACACCATGACTTCTCGGGGGGGAACAGGCAACAGGAGCTGCGTTCCCTGTAGTTATGTGGGCAGGAATGAAAATGCGGAGAGATGCAGGCATGTGAAACATGGAAGTTGTGGAAGGATAACCTTCTCAGTTGGCATGAAATAATGTAATACTCATCATTCTGTTGGAGGTTTGTTGTCTCGAATCGCCTCAGTCACTCGAAGGCGTGTCCAAATAGCTGCTACTTTGTTGTTGTGTGTAGATACAGAAACACACGATTTACTGTTACTTTCTTTTCTTTTTTTTTCTTTTTTTTTTTTTTTTAATTTTTATTTTATTTAACAGGTTTCTGGCACAAAGTGATAATTTTATATGAACTATATACATACACATGCACATATCTGCACACATGCTGTGCTAGTGACAGTAAGACAGTAAAAACTGCAATTTGTGTGTTGTGAAAACATCATTAATTTACTTGCAACTAGAGACCCTATCAGCAACATTACTCATATTGGGATTTTTTTTGCAATTATCACAGGAGGGCTCACTTTGTGTTTGCAGCATTTTCTCTTGGTCCTGGTTCTCCCACAGTAAGCAAGGCACATGCCAAAGCAAACTCTGCTCATCTCCTCAACTGGGCTTTTTTTACCCTGCATCACTCCAGAAGGAGACAGGCCTGGCTATCAGCCTTCCAGGCCGGCTGCTTCATGTCCCAGAGGTTTCTTTTCCTCATCTTCCTTATGCCAACATTTGCAAAACTTAAATGGGCTAACACATGCTACTGGCTACGATGGCAACAATGCTTACACAAGAGTATAATGGAGGCAATCTGGAAGTGTATTTATGCCAAAAGTAATGCTCTTTCCAGATTTGCCTGTGGAGTGGCAGGGGAATTGGGTAGCAGCATTAGCCTTGCCTAGGGGAGATTGCCTTTCCTTCTGCTATTGTTATTTTTAGTAAGGTGTCATGGTCACAGTGCTGCAACCAGCAGAGGTCTATAATACTTAAATAATCATCGTTTCAGTAGTAGATTCCTTAAGATGAAGAACCCTAACAGGAGGAGTAATTTTTCCAGGGAGTGAAGGGACAGTCTGCCTCCATCCATCATGATCAAATACATGACATCCTGCTTTCAGATCTTGCTTTTAAGGAAGGGACCTGTAGTGAAAGTGCTGGCAACATTAAGAAAAACACCACAACCTTCCTGGACTTTGCTGTGCCCACAGAATCCTACCAGGAACAGGAATGGTCTGATTTTCAGGAGTATGCCCCCACACTACTGCACAGGCCATCAAACACAGCTCCTGAGTCAGAGGCTGCATGGGTTGTACTGGTTGAAACCAATGCCCTGTTTGCCTCTGAGATAGGGCTGCTGAGCTGTCTTTTCAAGACACCAAATAGTTACACTTTCACAACTGATAATAAGGAATTCCTGGAGAGAAGGACTGCCTACCAAACAAACACTCCTCATCTCTGAGAGCTCTATAATCAAGCACATCATCTGCAGTCAGGAATCTCAAGGGGCTTACTCTCCACTGTGGTTTTCAGCCTTGTTCACTCCTTTGCATTCTTTTTCTTTGTTCTTCTCTGTTTCTCTCGTTTTTCTCAGTGGCCACAGGACAAAGCAGCCTCCAAGGCTCCCTCCTCCCACCTTCTTCCCCACCTCTTTCCTCTCCTTCTTCACTTCTTCATTGTTAGAAGCAGCCACAGGTCAATGCAGTATCTGCACTCATTATCTACAAAGAGGGTTTGAAAATACTTCACAAACATCTGACATAGTTACTTGGTTATTGTGCTGTATTTTCGTGGTGCTACACAGGGCTGTAATTGTATCACAGAAGTTTCTGTTTCACATCATATGTTCTGCAAAAAGCTCAGCTAAGCCTAATACAGTGTAACCACCACTTCAGCGCAGAATTGCATTCTGATGAGCTCGTTTTAGCTCACTGCCTGTGTTAGTAAATGCACTAGGAGGGCAGCGATCCTGTACACTGATGTTCCCAAGTAAGAAAAGGTTTCCTCCAGGAAAGAAAGCTGCTGGTATTGATGCTACAGGACAGTGCTGGCTGCTGCAGGATGGACAGACAGAGAGATTGCCCTGCCTCTGCAGAGCCGAGAGACCGCTGTGGTGAGGAGTTATTGCTGGCCATTTCTCCTCCAATTCCTCACTTGGAATAAAACACATCCAGGCAGACATCTGACCTGGCTGGTACGGACACCTGCTGGAGTTACTGAGCATCTCTCCATAGAAGGTTCACACGTCCAGGTAAGGCAGCAGGGTTCTGTCATTAATGCCATGGGCTGAGAAAGAAAGTGCATCACATCCTCATCCCAGAGCTAGCATGGATTTTATTATGTGACCTCTGGCAACTCACTAACCCATGTGCTATGCCCCTTTATCAGCCATAACAGGCTGTGTGGCAAGGGTGAATTGTGTCACTCCGGACACCAGTGCCAGGAAAGCTAGGGGTCATGGTGTTCAGCATGTTCAGAAGCTCATGATCTCCCCTCCAGTCTGGGCAGCCTGCCATTGAATTAATACCCAAGCCACCAGCAGACCAAGAACAATGGGCAAAAGCATCCCAGATCCCACAAGAACTAACCTTTCTGCAGAGAAACATTGGCTGTGAAATAGGGCGTACAAAGCTGCCAAACAGGAGGGAAAGGAATCACCATACTCCTGTTTGGGAACACCTGACTGTCTGCTTGAAGGGAGGCCCAAAGCTCCTGGCAAGCGACATCAGAGCAGAGATCATGGCACTTCAGAGAAAACATGCAGACACCAAGTGACCATGTGGCTTTGTTGCGAGCTGTTCAGCTTCCCCAGAGACCCTTCAGCACCACATCAGTCAAACAGGAACAGAGCAAAACTTGGCTTTTCCCAGGGATGTCCTCCATGAGATAAGATGTGACCTGACTTGTCTGGGCTGGTTCCCCTTTTGTTCAGGACTGACAAGTGAGTTGGATTCCACTGAGTGACTCTGGCCTTCGTTTGACCCAGGCAGCAAGGAAGCTGAGCCACAGTCTGTACCCTGGCCATGCTTGCTCTCTCCTGCCCAGCTGAGCATGCCAGCACCCACACAGACTCTGCCTTAGCCCCCACCACCAGTCATGAGTCCAGCCTGGTGCCAGAAGCTTTTCCAGCTGAAACAAAAAGGTGATACATAACCCCATGTGAAATCCTTGAGCCCTCACAGCAGCAGGAAAGCTGGCCTGGGAGGCGATGAACAGGCTGGAAGACAGACACAAAAGAAAATACTTCAGTTTTAGCAGAAAGCTGTCATACACTAAGGACCTACCACTAGAGTAGCTAGGATGAGAATGAAAAGTGAGAAAGGCCAAGAATGGTCAGTTTGACCAGGTGTGGGTTTGAAATCAGAACTGATTGTGTCACAGGAAAAAGAGCAGGATCAGGCCACTGCCACAACAGGGGGTTTTTTTGCAGCAACAGTGCCCCACAGACTGCCAGTAGCCTGCCTGGTAGCAATTCCAAGAGCTGCTCATCATGGCTGGAGCCAGACAAATGCAGATCATGAGCTAGTTTTCAAAGGTATGTTTCTCAGAGGAGCATATGTCAAACCAAATTAGCTCCTGCTGCACAGAAGTTAAGCTGGAACCATTTTTGAGTCAGGAAAAAATCCTGGCACAACAAATATTTTTCTGAAAAAGGCAGCCTCCTTGAAAAAGCAGCAGGAGTTAGAAGACACATCTTTCTTTTTGGACTTGATTTGTCATGACCCAAGCAAGATGTTACCCCATCAGTTATCTGGAGCACAGAGAGAGCATTATCTGGAAGGTCCCAGAAAGTCCTAGAACAGCTCAGTGCCTGTCCAAACCTTGTGGTGTCCCACACTGCCTCTTCATCCTCTGTAATACTGTGAGGAAAGCCTGTTTCAGGCAGCCTTACAGCATGCAGGCAGACAGCTGGTTCTTCACTGAGGCTTCCTCCACCTTAACAACTGTTGCAAAGGTATGAGAACCAAAAATCTGGAGAGCCAGTTTCTCACCACAAAAGCTGGTCTGTCTGAATGCAGAAGTATTCCTGTGGGAGAATACTGCAATCCCCTCTCAGAGAGTCAAGCATGAGCTAGACCCACCTGGCTGACACACTTCTCTGGGTGAAAGGGCTTGGTGAGAAACAGGTGTCTGCAAATCAGTATTAATGGGCTGGTTCCCTCGTGGGACATCAGTGCTCTGGAAGGGTAGAACAGCAGCTGGGTCTATGGGGCAGTGCAGCTTACAAATACCCAGCTATGAGGACTCAAAGTCAATGACAGAAGGTGAGTGGCAGTGTCCTTCAGGACTGCAGGAAGACAAATGATCTGACTTGGGATATCTGTGGTACTGACTTGTGGTCAGTAAATAAGGAGTTTGTCTCTCATGGTGGTGGAGAAGGCTTTGTAGCCCTGTGTTTTCTGAAACACTAGAGCAGCTCTGCTACACTGCAAGCAGGGTCAGAGTGAAAGCCATTAAGCTCCGCTTTGGACACCAGCTTTCTGGCTCTAAACTCATATGCTGCTATTGGGAAATTCCTTGGAAAATTATAATAAATATGGAAGTGAATAAGTTGCTTGTCTGTTATGTTCTTGGTTTTGGGATTTTTTTTTAGGTTTCCTGTACAGAACACTGGAATGGTAATGTCTGAAAAGCAAATCCATTTACTAAGGCAAGGCAAAACAGTATCAGAACATGATCTATTTGTTTAAGAGTGGTCCTTAGGGAGGAAGATCAAGCAGGCAGCTTCTCCCTCACACCCCACAGCCTCTCTTTATTTAAGGAAAGGTTTTTAAAGCAAGATCTGTGAAGCATCCTATCGGCATTCCTGGAACATCTGTAATTAAACACAATATTTCAAAGCAAAGCACTGCTGGTTAATTTGCCCTTCACTTACCTGCCAATCCAAAAATTACTTGTGGGGGGCATTACATGATGCTATAAGATTTCATCACTTTTGGAGAAGATTTCTGAGCAAACTCACTTTTATTAGACCATGATCCTTCAGTTCTGTTGGTCATTTGCCGCAGCATTAGTTGCACCCTGCTCAGCAGTATTTCAACATTTGTGATCCTGCTTTTAGCACCAACCTGACCTCCCTGTTCCATACGTCAGAAACAAAGGCACTACGAGGATCCACAAGAGAGGAAGGCATTCTTCCTTCTGGAACACTTACAGGACACAAGCCCACAAGGAGCCTGATTCAAACATGAAATCTTGAGGAGAGTGGTCTTCTGCTCCAGCCACCTGGACTGCTGGCAATCCCTCTACTGGATTGCTAGGATAGGTGCTGCAAATACTGCTCTGCCTGACCAGGGCAGGGCAGACTCACACGAGTGCATGAGCAGGCATTTTTCTGCTCATGTAGGTAACACCAGGCTGAATTAAATGAGGTGACAGGCAAGAAGTGTCCTGGGCCTGCTTTTGAAATAGAAGGTTGTGTGGGACAACTTGAGGAGCAGAAATTCAGCCATCATAATGCATTGTAAAGGTTTTGTCTTTTTCCATTAATCATTGATTGCCAGAAAACTCCTACTCTTCTCAAACTCCCTTTGAAGGTTCAACACCCAGCCTATAGCAAATATGAGCGCATGCTCATTTTCCTTTGAATGTCCTGAAAGAACATGGGGGAATAAGTACCAGTACTAAAGACCACCCAACTCACAAACACTAGATTTGTTATGACTGCAGTTATTCATCAATTCTAAAAAAAAAACAAAAACAAAAAACAAAAAACAAAAAAACCCAGGACAACAAAATACCTAACTTCAGGTCAGAGCTACGATCAAAGCGAGTTGCAGTGTGATTGATGAAATGCAAAGCAGATAACAGCTTATGAAAGCTTAGAGACATGATAATGTCCAGGAAAAACACCCAGCTTTTAGAACACCCACTTCTAAATTTTTCATTCCCTGTCTGGGGCAGCTAACAACCTGACAGAAGAAAACCTGTTAGTTTTCTCCACTGAGAAGCTCAGATTGTCATGTTAGACAGCTGCCTTTCCTTCACATGTGCATGATGCTGAAGAAAGCAGTGCAGACATCACAAGGATACTTCACATTTATACCCAAGCATATCAGAGCAGAACTAACTTTCTTCTGGTCTTTCCTTTTTTATCTTTGTTACTAGGCAGCAGCTAACAATTAGTGTTAACACAGAAAATGTATATGAAGATCAGTCCACAAGGTGTCTTTGAAAATTCTGTACTGCTTCATGAGAGGGTTGTAACACCCTTGAGAATCCAGTCTGTGTGTATTTGGAGTTGTGACCACACAACCCTGTTTTGTATTAAATTCCTGTGGGTTTTGATGGAACAGGATATATCTGTGGCAACAGCAGGTGAGTGTGAGCTCTTGCATGAAAGATACAAGTTAAGGAGAACAATTTAAACAAAAGCCCAAATAATGAGTATGGAAAAACTGCATATTAACAGCTCAACAAGAAACTCACTTGAAAGCAAGCAAGAGACTTGGCACTACAAGTGTGTGCTAATTATATGAGGGGGATTTTTCTGAATGTACAGTGTAATTTCTCTATATAGAATAAGGACACTGGGCTGTTTCTGTCTAAGAAACGATGATGCCTTGTTCTCCAGCCTATGGCCTCAATTTATTCCCTAATGTCCTTCAAAACACAGAGAGTGGCTTTAAAACATAATGGGATCATGCTCTTCACCCACTCACTGCTAGCTGTGAGCTCCTGGGCTCACAAAAGGGCGTGGCTTTCTGCGAATGATATATGAAGTCTGTAGCAGACCAGCAGTGCATCCATTTCTGTTCCCCTCAACACTGGGCTGTGAGAGCAGAACTCCACTTTTACAGGGTCCCTTAAAGAGCTCACAGTGCAAACACAAAAAGATGGAGGGTAAGGAAAATCTTTGCAGGGGCAGGACTGGAATCATATGGGAACCGAGTCATGGCTCTGTCACAGAAGTCCTGGAACTATTTCCAGCCTTTCATGAAGTTGCCCGTCTCTAACAGGCTAACAACAGACTCTCACGTTGTGTCTTTGGGGAGATCTCCTTTTCTTCAAAGAGAAGAAAATAATGGTAGAGAAGGTTCTAAATATGAAGATGGGGCATTATTTACTCAAGATATCTGACTGTCACTGTCACAGGAGCATTTATTACTCTGGAAAAGAAAACAACCAACTGAGCCAGTGTTTCCTCACAATGTTTCTGGGTTGAGGCAACCATGGTATTATTTTCTTCCCTCCCATTTTGGCCTGGTAAATTTAAAAGTTTGAGAGACCTGTTTCAGTGAATAGATGTGACCTAGATACTGCTTTTACAATAAAGTTTGGCTCTCAAAATTCCCCTCTAATCATATTCAGTTGTTTAGCAGAAATAAGTTATATATAAGCTATATATATATAAAGAAATAGCAGACAATATCCTTCTGGAGAAAAGATTATGAATAGTATGAAATGTTTCTTGGTGAAAAAATCCATCACATTGATTTTGTTATTTGTTTACCCTATACTACATCTCACACAAACTCACAAAGTTGTGACAAAGATTATGATTGATGACAATGGTATTGCACTTATCCCCCACCCTGCTGAAACTTTAACCATTGATGAAAAAATCTGCTTTCAGCGTTGTTGCTCATGCCATATGGCTCCTATCAGTGGGAGGAAGTGAGAACAAGGAAACAAGTTCAAAATTTTTGCTGACATTTAAGAAATTTGATTGAAGCCACTTTTCCTTCCTTTCTTCATTTTCTAGTGAGGTAACCATAAAGCTTGAACTCAACCATGCCATGGCCAAAGAGCCTGCATACTTTTCTGCCTCCTTGGTTGTTAGGTTCTAATGTGTAGGCTTCCCAGTACAACCTTGTGATCACAATTTCATTGCATAAACCCTCTTTTACCACTGAGTAGCAAATGACAGACATATCAATTGCTGCACACAGACATGCTCAAGTGACTTCACCTTTGCAATGCCAAGAGCCTTCTGTGCAACCTTCAGGGCTCAGCTATCACTTGCAGCCCTGCAACCTTCCACCTGAGCTGCTATGTCAGATTTTCTCCCTTGTCCTTCCTATGCTGTTGCCTTGCCCTTCCACTTGCAAATCTCAGTAGATTCTCAGAGAAAGCAATTGCTTATAGTCCAATAATCTCATCTTTCTTTCCACGTGTTTCCTATCTGTTTCATAACTTGAGTTTGTATTAAAGGAAAAAGCAAGAGTTAGCAAATAGAAAAGTAGATAATAATCATGTGAATAACTCGTAAGCATTACCAGCCATAAATACGCACAAAGTGGAGTGACTGACACACACCACCTGTGACTGTTTAAATGTGATCCTGTCAGCACTGACAGCATCATATACAGGAACATCCAAGAGGTAGCTTGGCTGGGTCCTAATACCAAGGGCAGAGTTGACAGAGGAGAAAGCCTGACAACAATGATTATAATAACTTTTCTCAGCTTCACTGTTTGCTGACTCTGGAAAGGACATTCTTCTGGGGGCCACATTGCTTCACTTCTTGGCTGGCCACTTGTCAGGCATTTCCTTCTCTTTCTATTCTTTTTCCACTACAGTAACTTCAAGTTGATGTATGGATCCCCTCTGACAAAATCCTGTGCAGGTAAATCTGTCTCAAGAGGTGCGATGATATTGTCCCCAGACAGTTTGCAAAGTCTTATTCTCAGTCCCTGGTAGAAGTGGTGGGAAGCAGAGCTATAGCCCACCCCAGTAAAAGAGTGCATAGACACATAGAGTATTATTGCTCAAGCTAGATATATTTAGTTAATTAGAGCTTAACTTTGTTATACAAAACACCACCTTATTCTAAGACAGAATGCTGCATAGAACTAAGATTAAGCAAGACTGCACCATATTGAGTATATGGGTTACATGGACGTATTATGAACATTATTCGCTGGGTTTGGTTTTTGTCAAATTTTAAGCATTCACACTCTTCCAAACCAAGTCTCTCACTAAAACATTACTCTCACTGATAATTTCAGTGGTCCAAATAAATATGACAAGTCCTGGTGCTTTGTCATCAGAAATATGTACCCTTCGTCATTCCTGCTGTGGAGCAGGGACTTTATACCAGGAATGAGGGAAGGGAGGTAAGAGGCTGATTTTTAACACGGATTTTTAAGTTGCTGCAAACTGCTTATCTCACCGTATCCCGCATTTGACGATGCCTAAGCAGAGAAAGGTCCGGGCGCCCTTTGGAGGGCTCAGCGCGGGCCAGACTGTCGCCGGCCGGGTGGCGGGGCAGGCTCGGCAGCGCCCGGGGTGTCCGAGCCAGCCCCGCTCCGTGGGCTGCCTGCTCCCTCTGCTGGCACCGCCTGCTCCAGCCCCGGCGGCTGAAGGCGACAAAACAGAGCACGAGGAAGCGCTTCTTTCGCGGTACAATGAGCCATCAGCCCTGCTCACTAGTGCCAGCAGCCTGCAGATCGTGTCTCTCTTATGCGCTCTTGGAGCTGTTCTCTTCGTGCATCATCCCTCAAAAAAAAACCTGTACCTTTCTCTCCAGTTACTCACTGCAACAAAACAATCACAATTTTTTTAGTAACTTCATTTTTATGGGCATCAAAAGCTGTGAAGTGAGCAATAGAGTAAAAAGAAACATACTTTTGACCTAATGTAGAAATTGTCTATAGCATCATGTTTTTCCAGACTAAATATTAGAATCATATCAATTTTAATACTAGAATTTCCTGGCATAAAAGCCATGAATGGCTTTAGCTTATCTTACACAAAGTAACAGAATAGTCAGAAAATTAAAAGGATCTGGACATAGGCTGTGCAGAGGAAACAGTAATACCCCCAGAGGAAGATTTTTGTGTGCTTTAGAAATTCTGTATTGGATTATACTTCATAGTTTTATCCATGTGGTAAAAAAGCTAAATCAGAATTTATAATTAAATATCATGCACTTCCAATATCTGAATTTAACCAAGTATTTCCATATATCTATATCTATCTATCTATCTATCTATCTATCTATCTATCTATCTATCTATCTATCTATCTATCTATCTATCTATCTATATTTCACGATATTGAAGCACTTGTTCTAAAAGAAGAATTTACTTTTCAGACCATTTGTAAAAAATCCTCATAGTACCCTGAGCAACACTGCAGGGGCACCTGATAGTGGTGCTTTGTGCTGCCTTCTCTAAGCCTCCTCATATTTTTGCCTCTGCCCAATGTGATGTGCCACTTAGGGCTGCAAAGCATGCATCTGCCTCTGTAAGTAGGTTACCTCCCTTTGTGAGGGCCATGTTGTGGATGCACATGCAGAGCACTGGTGGTCACAGGAAGAAGTAGCTGGTAACAATACAAACCTGGACTAATTTGGCTAGTCTATGATATGATTAACCAGATCGTGCATAACCAGATCAAAGTTAATCTAACAGATAATTTTAAAAAGACTTGAGCTGGCAGATTTTTACTTCTTCCTCTATTCTGAACACTGACGTAAATTAAGGATAATCAAATACCCTGGACTGTTCCAGGAAAGTTTGGAGTATGGTGTACAGGCAAAAGAGGGAAAAAAGAAAATCTTAGAGCACATGCAGTGCTAATGCTGGGCAAAATGTGAAACCAATACAAGGCCACAAGCAAGGGAATAGAGATGAGTTATCTAAGCAATGAGTAAAGCTAGATTTCAAACATTCTTTTTATTAAATAAATGGAATTCTGGCTAAATAGAACTGTAGTTTTGGGAGTTTCTCTAAGTTGGAACAGATGCAAATGCTTGATATGGTAACTAGTCTCCTGCCTTTGCCTATATCACTGCTAAAAACAAATCCTAAAAAGAAACAGTACTATGAATCCTGGTAAATTAAATGTGCTAGTAGGTAAGTACTGCAACTTATTCATGAAACTGCCTTGTTTTTCCCATTTTGGTAACAGATATAAAACTATATATATATATAGATATATTTATGCAGTGCGAGTCACTAATATTTTCATCTTTGTGAGCTGAAAAGGTGATCTTGCTGTGTTAAACAGATGGTTTGTGAGGGACTGGTAGCAAGTAATGCTGTCTGTAGAAATCTTCCCCAGAAGATGCTTTTAAGGTAGATGCTTGGCTGTTTAAAACACTGGTAGAAGAAATGTATCGCCATTTGCAAACTCCAGTTCTAAAAAAACCTTCTATCTTCTATAATTCAGTTCAAAGTCCTGATACTGAACAAACAAGAGTTGTACCAGGCACTTGATATCATAATTTCCTGCATCTAAATGATATCTGCCACAATCATCATAGAGGGGATAATGTGAGCCACTGAAAGCACATGTAGTACCCCTGAAGTAGATCTAGAAGTGCTAGTGGAATTGAATAAACTTCCCCTGTCTCCAGAGTACCTGGAAGTCTGTACCATACATTCACTGTGCCTGGTGTAATGCCTCTTAAATTAGTAGTAATGTTTCCAATTAAATGAGCTTATATAAGTTTGTACCATAAACAAAAAGATCTCTCAGACTGAAAAGAAAGGAAGTAACTGAAGTTTTTCTTCCTTCCTGAAAACAGTACAATCCAGGGACAGTTTGTTCAATGGCAAGGTGATAGGAAGATTCAGTCAAAACCCAGCCATTTCCCAAAGACATATCCCTAAACACACTAATGAAGATTTTCCCATGAGAGTTAATGGAACTGAGTTAGAGGGAGCATGTAAACACATACATTACACACTACTCAAAGGACAGGATCAAAGACACCTGCAAGCAGCTTGGGGCTGTCCCATGGAGGACACGCGGTGTTTTCAGAGCCAATTGCTGGCCTTAAAGACCATCTCACCATCTCCAGGACACTCTGGGCCAGCTGACAGCGCTCACCAGGTCTCGCCACCTCCTTGCCGAGGCTGCATTTCCCTGTGCCCTCAGCGGGGAGCAGCCAGCCCAGCCTGGCCCAGGGCTGCCCTGAGCCGCAGCAGCGTGTGCAGAGCACTGAGTGCAGGGCAGCGGGGGCAGCGGGGCCCTTGAGCCACTGGAAAGGATCATGGGCACAAGGCCCACACTAAAGGAGCAGCTCCTGGAAGAGCAGGGCGCTGCACGTTCTCCTTCCAGCAGCTGCCGGGTCGGGAGCTAGCTCCAGGTGGATGCTGCATTTGGGAGAGCAGAGGGGTGTCGTCCCCCTGCCCCCCAGGACCCTGGGGTTTTCTGCAGTGTAGAGGGCAGAGCACTGGACTTCTTAACAGCAGCCAGCAGTACGTATGCATTATCACCATCACTTGAGATGTTTGGTCTCCTGCAGACTCTGGTTTCCAGTACTGGATCATCTTTCCCTCCAATCCCATGTACGGCCATTCCATGTCCTAGTACATGCCAGCACTCCTGCTATCCTTCAGCAGCCAGATCCAAGCAGACTGACAGTAATCTGGGGTCAGCAGTCCGGGACTGAGCAGTGACCAACTCAGACACCACAATAGGGGTAGCAAGCAGGCACTGCCCAGTGGAGTCGGAATCTCTTGGGCACAGCCCCTGGGAGTGGTGGCACTGGTAGGTAGTTAGAGCACACAGAGCTCATGGAGCACCTCATGGAGCTCAGGCTGCCAGCCGTGCTGGTGGCTCAGCTGAGCACAGCTGCCAAAAGCATGGATCCAGGCTCTTAGTGATACCAAGCAATAGGCCAAGAGGCAATGGGCAAAACTGATGAACAGGAAATTCCACTGAAATATGAGGAAGAACTTTTTTACTGTGCAGGTGACTGCACACTGGAACAGGCTGCCCAAAGAGGTTTCATAGACTCCCTCACTGAGATATTTAAGAACCATCTGGACTCAATTCTGTGCAATGTGCTTTAGGACAATGTTGCATGAGCAGGGAGGCTGGGCCAGATGACCCAATGTGGTCCTTTCCAAACTGACCCATTCTGTGATTCTGTGAATTGTGATGAAACAAGACAAATGTGACCTTCTCAACAAAGGTCATAAGCAATTTTAAACAAGCACAGGCTTTAAAAAGTTGTAAACTTAGACATCTAAGTTAATTAAGAAATAAATCCTAAGTCTTGCAACCTTCTCAGCTTGCTCAGAAGAGTGAATGATCCAGATTCTGGGCAGTTTTTTTAGCCACCATTTTAAGTGATTGGTCCATCTGGCTTTGCAGATGCCGTCACATGAAGCAGCAGCCCTTGTGTGCACTTAGGCACTTACAAAGTGGAGGCATGCGTCATTCTACCAGTGTGCTTAAATTTTTACCAGCCAAATGGAAGGAAGGCAAACTAACTGGCTGCAGGGGTGCAGGGAGTTGGGGAAGAGAGAGAGCACATGAGTATGCACGTGTGTGAGAGTGCCTTTGCATAAGAAGAAAAGCCACTTACCACTTAGTATGGCTGTGCAGCCTAACTCAGTGCAATACAGAGGTATGAGAACATGTATAGATAATAAACTCATGAAAGGAAAAAAAATTTGATATATTAATTTACCAGGTGCAACTAAACTCCGTTAAACGGACTACATTATTTTAAAGACAGCTGAGTAAATTAGGCATTGCACTCCCACGACTGATCTGCAGGGTGACATTTGCTCTACCCACCCTTTCTATGGGATGTGCACAATCAACTGGGAAAAAACTCCCTTCAGATGTCCTACATTGATCCAGAGATGAAAAATAAAGAAAACACCTGGAACCTAAGTGTACTCTTGAGAAGGAATTAGTTTAATCATGGACACCTTCTTAATGAAATGAGTTATTTCTTCTATAAAAATCTCACATTTCATCTGTATTTCTTATACTGCACAGAAAAACAAGAAATAAAAATTTAAAGCAGCATTGCATATATGTAAGGCCACTGTTGTGCTAGTATGGGCTTCCCCTCACAGTTTAGAATTAAGCTGTGAAAGCATCTTCTCGAGCTTTATTGCTAGTGCCATGTTTCCTTTAATCCTTAATTTTCCAGACATGAAGGCCAGAGTTGGCTTTAGTTTACCTAAAAAGAAGAAACAGAACTATCAGAATACCAAATGAATCGGAAAAAGCCTTTGCACAGGAGAACATAAACCCACCACAGTGAAGCCTTAGCATCTATACTCCTACCAAGTCCTCCAGATAAAAGCAGCGCACATTGAGGAAACACTGCTCAGACGTGCAGAGCACAAGCCCAACATACTGACTGGATTCTTTCTGAAGACGCACTGGCTGCTAAATATCAGTGCCTGGTTGTTAAAAGCAGTGTAACCTTTGGCACTCCTCCTGTTCACAGGACACAGGAGTACAGAAAAATCCAAGCAGTTCTTGCCTGTACTTTCCCTTGAGCCACAAAATGCTGAAAGCTCCTCCAATCCCAGATCACAAATCCAGCAGCCAGCAGAGGCTTTTCTGGGCCTGGTACCTGCGTCCCTTGGCAAGGCCTTTGTCCCTCACCTGTGAACATTTTCACAAAGTCGGCACTCGACATGCTCATAACCACGTCAGCTGTCACTGGGGGCTTTCCGAAGCCGGCGTTCCCACCCTTGCTCTTCAGGTCAATGTACCAAGTGCCTCCACCGTCGCCTGGACGGAGTGAAGAGAGGTGAGGAGGCAGCAAAGGGAGCCAAGCCCTCGATCTCCGCAGCCCCGGCACGGCCCAGCCCCGTGGCCATTCCACTGCAGCGAGTGCTCGGCAAGGAGTCACCTCCCTGGGACAACCCGAGCACCACGGGCCGGGGCCAGGGCCAGGAGAGCCCAGAGGCTGCGCTGGGCTCACTGAGCCACTGGCAGCTGGCGCTTCTGCCGTGCCCCGAGAGCACGTGGCTGTGCCACCCCAGCCCTGTCGGTGCCACACCAGACCTGACTACGCCACACCAACCCTGACTGTGCCACCCCAGCCCTGTGTGTGCCACTCCAGATGTCTGTGCCACACCACCCCTGGCTGTGCCACACCACCCCTGGCTGTGCCACACCACCCCTGGCTGTGCCACCCCAGCTCTGGCTGTGCCACCTCAGCCCTGTGTGTGCCACACCAGCCTTGTCGGTGCCACCTCAGCTCTGGCTGTGCCACCCCAGCCCTCTGGGCTGGCAGCATCGGGACAGAGGCAGCACGAGGGGCAGCAGCTCCCAGCCCCTGCTCGAGCGGCCCGGAGCAGGAGCGGCACACAGAACGGGAGAGCAGCTGCTCTGCTTTGGGACCAGCTCTTTGAAAAAAAAGTGTTGCTCTTTGAAAACACCCCGTGCCTTCTGCTAGGCTGGGCTGCACAAGGATGGGCTTACCAGACAGCTCAAACTGGAAGACACCCTGGGTGCTTCTCACATATTCTTCAGTCATTGCCCCTTGAATAAGTCGGAATGTCTCTGCAACAGGACCCGATGGTTCGGCTGCAGCAGATTCTGTCTTAACCTTGGCTCCATCGGCTCCTTCCTGCTGGATTCCGCTTAATTTCTTTTCCTCTTTGAATGCTTGAGCCAATAAATTAATTCTTCTAACGTGTAAATAATTTTACTGCTTTTGTTCCCAACTTTCTGAACTCTCTAAACACGGACTAAGGGTCTAGAAAGGAGACATTGTTTATTCTGCCTGAGATCCAAGGATTAAAACGTGGAAGAATCGATACATCGAAATCCACACAAACTTGCCGATCTAATACATAGTTGCCCCCCGTCTAGTTGCTTAACTCGTGCAATCCTATGCACTACATGCCAGTGCACTTTCACAGGCCTCTTCGGGGGTCTCTAGCGGTCCCTGGTGGTCATTTGGGGAGATGCCCCCTGTTCAGTTTCCAGCAAAGTTCTGTTCAGGACGTGCAGAACCTCAGACTGGGTGTCAAAGAAGATGTCATCTTCTCAGACAATTGCCAGGCACGTCATAAAATACAAAAGCTTTCCATAAACATTGAGCAACATCTGCTTAACCCACTTGATAGCATCTTTTTACGTTTAAAAGAAGGGTTAAAGGGGAGAATGATACCATCAACTTACAACTGGATCAGAGATCAAAGAAAGGGACAGGGACAGCGAATTCTTCAAGACTCACAGCTTAAAATCCAGAGAATTCTACTTAAAATACAGAGAATTCTGTTTAAACACATCAACCTGATGAGCATTTTACTTTATCACACTGAACATGCACATTTAACAATAAAAGAAAGCTTTTGTAAATTACAAAGCCAATCAAGTTGAGCAGTCCCTTAAAATGCTGTTCAAAGTCTCTTAGGAGTCTTCAACATCAAAAAATACTCAGGGCAGTTCTGTCAGTCCCTAGAAAATAACCTGCACTGGGAGCTCAAGGAACCAACACCATCTGTCCCTGGCAGAGTGGTCCTAGTATGACTGCTCAAGGAGTATTTCCAATAGAAAGGAATACTTCCAAGTTTGCCTTGTCTGCCCTGGCCTTATCCCTATTTTGATACTCCTGTAAAACCACTTCAGCATTCTTAGTTGCCTTTCAACTTGACAAACAAAAATTCTGAAAAGGCAAAAGCAATGCTTTTCTTAAAAAATCCTAAAACATTTCACATTTCATCTAAGAGACCGTAGATCATGCCAATTTCATCTAGGATTCAAGACAGACTAGTTATGATATAATTTAGCAAGACTGGTTATATGACTCTCCTGAAAAATGTGCTATTTTCCATTTGATGTCTTTTTCCAGTAATATTCACCTGTGACCTTTACTACAAAAAAGGATTTTTCAAACTAAAGTACTGATTATAAACCATGAATGTTTCAAAGTTATGTGGTAGGCAACATCATTTCACTAGCTTTAAATACAGACGCTCTGCAGACACTTCCATAAATCTCACTCTCCAAAAGAGAAAAGGGTTTTTTGCAAACAGCTTGAATAATGTCCAAAGTCTTGTAAGAAGAACCAAATCAATCCACTTGAAATCCAGAGGGCAATTATTATCACCAGAATTGATCAACTTGTATATACAGTGGCTTTTCTACATCATTCTATCTTCTCTGCTACCATCAAAACTAGAAACCTTTCAAAGCTGCAAAGAAAAAAAGTTTGAAGTTGAGAAACCATGTCTTTTGCTGGTATGTAGTAAAAAAAGAAATATGTATGAGTTGAGAAATTCCAACCACTTTAATTATTATAATTTAATATATCGATGTAATTATTTTGTTACTAAGAAATTTAAAAAATGAGAAAAATTCACCTCAACTTTTCTTCACACCCCTTATTTACTTCTAATAAATTCTTACATTTTTCAAATTTGGGAATTTCTTTAGCTAGTAGTATACTCATGAGTGTCCTTAACAGTTTTTAGATATGCAGAGATTATTTAATAAGCCAATCAAATAGTAGTGAGCTTAAAGTGAGTATTTTTAATATAATGGTTCTTCTGCTAAAAATCAACTCATTAATATGTTGAAATAACAGCAATATTCCCTATCATGCACATGGAAAAACAATATCATGCAGACCATGGGAAGGGATTACCAGTGAGCTATGCCCCACAGATCATGTACAGTGTACAATCTTGCACAAGTGATTTTCCTCAGTTTAACTCCCTTAATATTTTCCCAGGGCTGCCCTGAGCCGCAGCAGCGTGTGCAGAGCACTGAGTGCAGGGCAGCGGGGGCAGCAGGGCCCTTGAGCCACTGGAAAGGATCATGGGCACAATGCCCACACTAAAGGAGCAGCTCCTGGAAGAGCAGGGCGCTGCACGTTCTCCTTCCAGCAGCTGCCGGGTCGGGAGCTAGTTCCAGGTGGATGCTGCATTTGGGAGAGCAGAGGGGTGTCGTTCCCCTGCCCCCCAGGACCCTGGGGTTTTCTGCAGTGTAGAGGGCAGAGCACTGGACTGCAAACACAGATGCTCAACCCACGGTAAACCCGCGCTCGCCTGCTCAGCACCCGGAGTGAGGGAGGGTGAGCTGTGGGGCTACTGCGCTGGCACTGGGAGCATTGCTGAACCCCAGCGCTTGAGCCTTCCACCTTCTGTAGTCTGTTCAAATGCTTTCTGCCCCTCATGATAAAAAAAACCAAAAACCTTCCAGGAGGTCAACTGACCCTCCTGATACAGAAAAAAAGTCTTATAGCTCAAGTTCCCCTATTACATACTGGGGGGAAAAAGCAACAAAACAAACAATCGAGGTGAAGATGCCTGAACCATGATGACCAGGGATTTGTCCTGCAGGTCCTTGTGAATATGGCTGAAAGTGGCAGCTCTACACACAGACACGATGGCTCACTTCCATGGAGGACACTGCAGTCACAAGGCTAATGGTCTGTGCATGCAGCTGTGGCAATCATGCCGTGCCTTGGTCATTCGGGCTGAGTAGCTGGAGGGAGAATGAAGGAAAAGCATGTCTGAAGATCTCAGCAATGCACTATTATTTCCCTCTGCGTGGAATGTCAACCCTGGGAAAGCAGGTGATATGGAAGGTGTTAGAGTAACAAAGAATTCAGACAGCCCTTGACCCCTTTAGCCTGCTCATGCCTCAGTCATGCAGGAATCTGCTGCCTTGTGACACTGTGAACTGCAGTGAAATTAACCAACAACCAAGTATACTTATACATAGACTAGTCCATCTGCTCAGGGCTCACTTTGATTTCTGCTGAAGTCAGTAAAACCACCTGTCTCAATTCCTCCAGCAAGTTCACACCTACCAGGTGATTGATTTCCCCTTCTGCCATCAGCTCCCCATGAAACCTGAAGCCCTCTCAGCATGCTGCACAGATCCTCTGTGAGAGCTGAAAGGGGAAAGACAAGCCAAAGGTGGAACCTGGTGGGAGGTTTTCCAACCACAGTAACAGGTGGTCAGCATGGCAAGGATGGGAGGAGGTCAGAGTCTTGCTTAGGCAGCAGAAGAAGGATGAGGAAAAGTTACACGTGTAGGGCATGGAGGCAAGGGCTGACCTTGCAGTTATTCTGAAATAAGAGGTACTAGGGGAAAGGATGAAGGAGAGACTAGGTGTGGCTAGGCGAACAAGGACAGAGGATTCTACTGCAGGCTTTCTAATAAACAGGGAATCACAGAATCATTAGAGTTGGAAAGGACCTTTGGAGATTATCTACTTCAACCACCCTGTTAAGGCACGGTGACCTAGAGATGACACAGCCTCCATTGACAGACCGTTCCCGTGCTCTCCACCCTCAACATAAAGTTCTTCATCATGTTTCAGTTTCAGGAATTATTGTGGTTTAGTTTATGGCCACTGCTCCTTATTCTGTCTCTGGACACCACTGAGAAGAGTCTGGAACCATGGCCTCGGCATACACCTTAGATATATTTATGTGCATTAAGGAGATCTCCTCTTGGTCATCCCTGGAGTGAACAAGCCCAGCTCTCGCAGTGTGCCCTCCCCAGAAGAGAAATACTCCAGGGCCCAAATCATCTTGGGGCTTCTCTGCTTGACTGACTCCAGTAACTCCTTGTCTCTCTTGTCCTGAGGAGCCCTGAACTGGACACAACACTCCAGAAGACGGCAAAGAGGCAAAGCTCCAGTGATTTGAGTAGAACTGGCAAGAGACCAAAGCATAATTTCACGCACACGGGGAAGGAAAGGACGCGGAAAGCCTTCCAGTTCCACCCTTCATCCCGCGTAGGCCCGTTTCCAGTCTCAGGTTAGCTCGCGTCCCCGAGCCCACCAGCCCCGCCACGCTGTGTCCACAGCCCCAGGCACGGCGGCGGGGCGGCGGCGGGAGCGGGAGCAGCTCCGGGGTCAGCCCCGGGAGCAGTCCCGGCCCCGGCCCCGCCCTGAGCGGACGCGGCGGCTGCGCAGCGGAGCGGCCCCGGCCCGGCCCGACCCCGCCCTGCCCCGGCCCGCCGCCATGCTGCCCAACACCGGGTAAGGTGTCCCCGCCGCGCCGGGGCCGCGCCGCGCCGCCGCCCAGGGCTCTCGGGGCCGCCGGGGCTGCGCCGCACACCCCTGAGCGCTGTCGCACTGCGGTCTGGCGGCCGGCCGAGGACGGGGGGCTGTAGCGGGGGACACCCGTGTCCCTGCGGGGCCGGGCCGCCGAGGGGCCCCGGGCAGCCCGGGACGAGCGCTTCGGGTCGTGCACTTGAACGGGGCCTTTTGCGAGGGAAATGGTTATTGGAGGAGTTCAGTGTAAATTAGGCACTGTATCAATAATTTCATGTGGAACATTTATATTAAAGTACAGTTACTTATTATTATTGTTACTATTGTTGTTGATAATGATATTTTTGTTATTAATGTTATTTTTGTTGTTATTATTTTGTAGTATTATAGTCGTCTACTACTGTCTTACCTGGCAGTCAAATTTTCTTCCGGCACAAGATCTTAATTTAGAGGTATTTTCTGCCTTTTGCCTTCTGGTTTCAGAGGCCAACATTGCTAACAGCTGGGCAGATAAGTTATTATTTGTTACTGTGTGTTATAAATAGGATTATTATATCCTAACATCTGTGTAAGCTGTTAAAACTGTCCCTTTTAACACTGAAGGTCTTTATTGGCAGTCATTGTGGGAAAGGAACCAATCTTAATGTTTTTCAAGACTGTAGGGCACAGATGTTAATTTGATGTTTTCTGTCTTATTAGCAGAATTGAACTCTGATGGAAGTGATGCAGATGTGACCTTTGCAATACAGGCCATAAGAAATTTTAGCCAGGCAGATATGCTTTATAAACTTTAAACTATTGGGCTGCCAAGTGAATTAAGAAATAAATCCTTTGTCTTGCGAATATGACTAACCAACCACCACACTCTGAGCCTGACCAACCACCCAGTTTTTGTATCTGTCAGGTTGCACATGCATCCAGATCATAGCATCAGGTCTTAAATATGAGGCAAAAATATTACAGCAGTGTTGAAAGACTTGCATTCACCCACTCTGCTGGGCAAAGGGCAAAGGGCCTGCTTTTCCTGCCAGTGTAGCAGAAGTATGTGAGCTTTTGGTGCCCCAATAATTTTGCCCTGGTAATGTTTCTAATTCCTTATTTGTGTCCTGTCTTTGCACCCACTCTCTGAATGATGCTTTTGCTTGGAATATGAGTCACAAGTCCCCTGCATAGCCCTGCTAGTCTCCTGGTACACCTTCTTGTCTTCCTGTGTAGACCACTCCAGCCCCAGGCAGGGCTTAAAGCCCCTATCAGCTTTTCTTTGCTGTTTTCTTCTCCAGAGCTGCTTCCTGCTGGAACCCATTTACTTCTTCCACGACTAAAGTGAATTGTGCTGACCTCATACTGGTTGGTTGAAGGTGGACACTAGGTTCCAGCCTTTCTTACTTAGTTTTGTGTTTTGACTGTTATATTCCAGAGTTGAACTTTGCTCATTGTTCATGAGACTGAACTCATGGCAATAGTTTTTTGTGGTTCACTCTTCTGTTTAGATATTTTTCTTCCTGTGCCTTTCTGAGTTTCTTAACATTTTGCAGATAAAAGCTGTTTGAAATGGCACCTTCAGGACATGGTTGACTTTCTGAGATCCTGTAGATGCTCAGCCTTGCCTCTTCAGGAAGAAGAAGAGGCTTCCCCCCTTTCTGCCCCATTCCAATTTTCTGCCTTTTGAAAGCGAACATTCTCCTAGAGAGCATTTAAGAGATAGATGTGCTCATATTAGAGGGGAAAAAAAAACCACATCTGAAAGCATAGGGGGAAAAACAATGAAAATGAGAAAATTAGAAAACTGATGGAAGCTCAGAGCGTAAGCTTTGGTAGGATTTGTGATGTGATGTTTGTGATGCAAGCAAAAAGTGAAGTCTCTGTTGCACATAGTTTATATGAATTCTTCAACTGAGGTTAAAAACCTGAACCTCCTGAGTTTTGCTACAGTGTTACATAAAACAACATGAGCTTTATGGAGAGCACCGAAAAACACATTCCTTCATATGGAAAACCTGTTTGGTAAAAGGCTTTATCATTGAATATGTTTGTGGAGTTGATATTTTTCTTTCCAAAAATTCAGTGATACTGTGTTAGCCAGGCATCCTTCTTAGGCTTTAAAACTTATTAGTTTCTCTAAGTTGATTGGACCTATTTATTTGGAGGACCCGTTGGACTACATGCAGTTACTGGGAAGCTGTTGAGTGTAGAAGATTTAAGAGAAGAATTTCCATTTCTGAAAATAAAGCTTTTGACATTTGCATATGGCATTGTGGTTCCAGATTTGGTACTTTATACCACGTTGAGACATCAGAGATTTGCCTAGATGTATTGTCTTGTTGGAAACTAGCATTTTGTTTTTATAAATTCCTCCTCTTCCATTGTTGCGGAACACAGCACCTCTGTTGTAAAACAGTATGTTGGATCTTTTTGCAGAAAGGGAGAAAAGTAACAGGGTGGCCTGTGTAACCTTCTTTATAGTGTTTGCAAACTTCGAGTGTGATCTTGCATTGGTGATACTTTCTGTAGCAGTGCCATTCCTTTTGTATTCTCCAGGCTATTTTCGTAGTAAAAGGATGAAGGCATTTTTCTGGTTGGGAGACTGTCCTAATTACATTTGCCCTAGGAGTCTGATAAAAGTCAAATGATTAACTGCTTTATTCTTCTCTTTTTTACTGTGCACTCACCCCTTCACCTTTAGGAAATTGGCAGGATGCACTCTCTTCATCACAGGTGCAAGCCGGGGCATTGGCAAGGCCATTGCTTTGAAAGCTGCCAAGGATGGTGCCAACGTTGTGATAGCTGCCAAGACAGCTGAGCCCCATCCTACTCTTCCAGGGACTATTTATACTGCTGCAGAAGAAAGTAAGTTGTAACAAATGAAGGTGCTGGGCTGGGTTTATAGCCATTTATTACCATACCTGAGTAGAAAAATGCATGGACTCTTAGTTCTAGTTCACCTTCACTAAAATAAGCTTAGTGCTTCTCTTTCCTCCCAAGAATGCTGTAATGTTCCTGTAATGAGTATGCGTGTGTGTATATAAATGTAAAAACACTATGCTACTTGAGATGTATGAAATAAACATTCACAGTTTTAAGATTTGGTTTTGGCCTCCGTGTTCCTCATAAAACGAGTTAAAAGATCACAATTCGAGTGTGTGATTTTCAGTGGTGTCCTGAAGCATGTAATTGCCTGAGAGATTCTCAGAAGGTTCATATTAGTTGCTCCATCTGTGCAAATTTTTAAGTGTTTAATTTTTCAATTGTGCAGTTGAAGCAGCTGGAGGAAAGGCTTTGCCATGTATTGTTAATGTGAGGGAAGAACAGCAAATCATTAATGCTGTGGAGAAAGCTGTGAAGACTTTTGGAGGTAAGTTAAGGTGTGGGGGAAGGCAGGCATCAACAGGCAGATTGTTCAAACAAAAAGAAAAAAAAGCCTGCCTGCCTTACTGGTGTATTTTTTGTTTTGTTTTTTTTTTTTTCATTAAATGCTAATCTGAAATGGCTTACTTTAAAACCAGGGATTGATATTTTGGTGAATAATGCAAGCGCCATCTCTTTGACGGGCACTTTGGAAACAACAACGAAGAAGGTCAATCTTATGATGGATGTCAATGTACGAGGAACCTATCTTACGTAAGTGCTGGGAGAAGGAAGCAGAGCCATTGTAACAGAATGTTATTTCAGTTTTTCTGAGAAATTCTGTAGCTGGTCATCTTGCTGCCCTAGAATCTGTGTGCAGATATTCTGCATGTGCTCACAGGAGATTGCTCAGTTATTGGTCAACTGATTTGAATTAATATTTCCAAGAATTATTTGCAAGTTGGAGTAAACAGAAAACTTATTACTGCACTCATTAAATGTTCACAAGCTCCTCCATACATATAGGAAGAAAAAAGTAATTTTTTTCAAATGAAGCTCCAGCTTGGCTTTGTTAAATGCTGATGCTCTTTCATTTCAAGCAAAATGACTCAATTTTTGTATACATCAAGTCAATATCTTACTTGTCAGCGTTCTTCTCATAAGACTCTTTCTCATGTTTAGAAATGTTGTGTAACTCACCATACTTAAAAGAGAAATGTTAAAGATGTAATTTAATGATTCAAAGTGTTCTCCACCTACTTTCTGCTTATCAATTCTGTTATTTATTTAAATGAACCTACCAAGATTTGATTTCACAATTCCCAGGGTCCTTATTTTGCACATATTTGGAGGTAGATTTAGAAAGTTGAATCATCATTGCATTTCAGGATGTCATTTAAAGCACCATCTTAAAATGAAGACTTTGATTTTTACAGGGTTTATTAAAAAAACCCCGTAGGATGATGGAGATTCTCTAAATTCAGATGTTGTTTGGTGTGATCAGAGAGGTTTGTATCGAAGTATTACCACAGAATTATAGAATAGTTTGGGTTAGAAGGTGCCTTTAAAGGTCACCTAGTCCAGTCCTCCAATCTAGAATAGGATGATTGTCATTCTCCTTTGTGCAGGTCAGTCTGGCTGCCAGCTCTTTAGAAATTGCTGAATGGATTCAACTGTATTGCTGTGGCAATGGACAATTCTTAAATTATTTTTGGTCCTATTCTGCCTTGGAAAGATTAAAATCAGGTGCTGCAAGTGGAAGAGCGTAATAAAAAGCAGTGCCACTCAAGGGAATGGTCTTTGTCATTGCCTTTGTAATTCTCAGTTGAGAAAACATGTTGATTTTGATTGTAATTTGTAGAGACCTACTTCCAGTTTAATGTTCAGAAAATTACAGTGGCTTACAAAAAATGGTGTGGATTTTTTGCCTGTGTAGAGGCAGTGTTAGGAGATGCCTTGTCTTACAGAGTATACTTGTATATATGACATAGAATCATGGAATTGTTAAATCATGGAATGGATTGGGCTGGACAAGAGCTTAAAACATTGTCTTCTTCCAAGCCACCCCACAAGCAGAGACATCTCCCACAGACCAAGTTGCTCAGAGCCCATCCAGCTGGCCTTGAACACTTCAATGGGTGGAGAATCTACAATTTCTTAGGCAACCTCTTCCAGTGCCTTACAACTCTCAGAGTAAAAAATTTCTTCCTGATATCTAATCTTAACGTGTCCTATTTCAATTTAGAGCCATTCCCCCCCTTGTTCTCTCACTCCATGCCGTTATGGAAAGTCCCTCCCCACCTCCTTGTAGCCCCCTTACGTGCTAGAAAGCTTCAGTAAGGTGACCCCAGAGTTTCTCTTCCCCAGACAGAATAATTCTCAGCCTGTCCTTGCAGGAGAGCTGTTCCATCCCTCTAATCAACTTGGTGGTCTTCTCTGGAGTTATCTCCAAAATCCAGTGTCCTTCCTTTGGGGACCTCAGAGCTGAATGCAGTGTTCCAGGTGGGGTCTCACCAGAGCAGAGCAGAGGGGCAGAATCCCCTCCCTTCCCTGCTGCCCACACTGCTTTGGATGCAGCCCAGGACGTGTTTGGTTTTCTGGGCTGGGAGTGCTCATGGCTGGGTCATGCCCAGCCTTTCATCCACCAGCATCCCACAGTCTTCCAACAGGGCTGCTTTCAATGTGTTCATTCCCCAGCCTGTGTTGATATTGGGAGTGTCCTGACCACATGCAGCACCTTGTACTTGGTCATGTTAAACCTCAGGAGATTCCCACAGGCTCAGTTCTCAAACATGTGCAGGTCCCTCTAAATGGCATCCTGGCCTTCGGGTGTGTCAACAGCCCCACTCAGTTTGGGATCATCTGCAAATTTGCTGAGGGTGCATTTGATCCCTTTGTCTGTATCATTGATGGAGACATGGAATAACACTGGTCCCAGTACCAGCCTGTGGGAGACACCACTTGTTGGTGATGTCCATCAGGACTCTGAGCCATTGATCGCTGCCCTCTGGATGCCAGTGTCCAAGCAATTCTTTATCCCCACTGAACAGTCTGCCCATCAAATCTTCTCTGTCCACATTAGATAGAAGGATGTTATAAGGAACTTACTCTAAAGCTGTACGCGCTAAATGGCACTTGTAGTGCTACCCTTGTGCACTGGTGTAGTCCTTCCATCATAGAAAGCCATTTGGTTTATCAGGGAGGACATGCCCTTGATGAAGACCTTCTGACTGTCCCAAATCACCTCCCTGTCTTAGGATCACCTCCCAGTTATAGGAGAATCTGTTCCATGATCTTCCCAGGCATGAAGGTGAGGTTGGTAGTTCCTGGGATTCTCCTGTCCACCCTTTTTAAACATTGCTATGTCTCCTTTTTCTAGACACCTTGGTCTTTACTTGATTCCACAGTTTTTCAAATATGGAGAGTGGCTTGGCACCTACATCAACCTTAGGACTCTTAGGACTCTGAAATGCATGTCATCAGGCCCCATGGACATGACTGTGTCCAGGTTCCTCAGATGGTGAGACACTTGATCTTCACTTAAAATAGGAAGAACTTTGCTCCCCCAATCCCTGTCCTGCTCTCCATCCACTTAAGAGGTGTAGGAAGAGAAATTGCCATTAAAGACCGAGGCAGAAAAAGCTGTCTCTCACCCTTCTTGTCATCAGTTGTTACCAGTTTTCCAGCCTTGCTTATCCTGGGGTACGTGTGTATACACTTTCTTTGCCTTCTTTTTATGGCTGATAGATCTATCGAAGCCTTACTTGTTATTCTTTGCATCCCTTATAGAGTTCAGCTCCAGCTTTGCTTGGGCTTTCCTCACCCCAAACCTATACAACAAGTCCGTGTCAATATATTTTCCTAGGATACTTTTCCCTCCTTCCACTAGCTATGTGTTTGTTTCTTGTCCTTTAGTTTGACAAGCAGTTCTTGTACTCCTCCATGCCACACTCTTGCCTTCCTTGCCAATTTCTTGTGCCATCACTGTTTATCACTAGCTCTTGCCCTCTGTTGAAGTTGCCCTTAAAGATCTGCCGGTTCTATCCTGCTCTCTTGTTTCTGAGGGCAGCATTGCAAGGGTTCCTATTGACTGACTCCTTGAAGAACTGGAATTTTGCTCTTCTGAAGCTCAGGGCCCTGACTTTACTCTTTGCCTGACCCATTTCCCTCCAAACTGTGAGCTCCACCAGTGTGTGATTGCTGCAGTCCAGGCTGTCTCCCATCGTGGGGGCCTTGATTAGCTCACTTAGGTTTGTGACCATCAGGTTCAGTATGGCAGCCCTTTTGGTACAGTTATTTCCTGGGTTAAGGAGTTATGCTCCATTCATTCCAGGAATGTCCTTGATTGCCCACAGCTCACTCTGCTACTTTTTCCAGCAGACACTGGCGTGGCTAAAGTCTCCTACCCAAACAAGAGCCTTTGAGTGTGATCCTTCCTGTAGCTGGAGCCAGGTCTCATCAATAGGCTAGCCTTGGTCAGGGACCTGTAGTGGCACCAACCGTAAGGTTCCCTTTGTTGCCTCAGTCTCTGTTTCTTACCCACAGGCTTTTATCTGCTCATTGTTTTTCTTCTTCAGTTCACAGGTTGTTCTTCAGAGATGACTCATCACACTCAATCCATTTGGTGTAGAGAGCAACCTCTCTGTCTCTCATTCCTCCCCTGTTCTTTCTGAACAGGTTGTAGCCATCAATGGTTACAGTTAGGTCATGGGATTTATCCCACCAAGTTTCAATAATGGCAGCTAAGTTCCTTGGTTCCTATGTATTAAGAAATTGAGGCATCTGTTAGTGAACCTGCCACTGAAAAGTGTTGAGACCTCAGGACAGTTAAGGAGGTGGTAAATTATTTATACTTTACTGCTATGGTGATTTTGCTATGGAAGGTGTTGAAGCTGTTCCCTTTGTGACTGAAAGTATGTGTGGGTCCTGTTGGAATATATGATCATATTTTGTGATGTTTTCACCCTGTGAGGCTGGATTAAAAAGTCTCAAGCAGAGATCAAATATAAACTTGTACCCTAGTGCTAAAAGTGAAGTCAAAAGACAGTTTCTGTAAAATAGAAGTTCCAATTTGCAGAGATATATACATTCAAAGTAGAATTCTCTTACAAGAGAATAAGTTCTCAGTTTTCTTTGGAATATTTGTGATCGCATTCTGCCATGCAGTATTATCTCTTCAACATTGTTTTAAGAAAGAAATAGGTATGGGATCAGAAGATACTATTTTTATGACTAAATTATGCTCTGCACTGTTAATTTTGGTTGTTGTCTTGGAGTGTTTTGTTGCTCCTATCAGAACTGTTACAAGGAGATTATGGCTTCTGAGTATCTGGAAAATCAGACTTAGGTCAAGCTGATGCAGTGGTTGGAGAATGTAGTTCAGTTTGGAGGAATGAGTAATAGGCCTGATATAAGTGATCTGCAGCAGATGTTTTTTTGTTCTTTACCTCCGCTGGTACGAGAAGAGGTTTTGTCTTGGGCTGTTGTGAAGATACTGGTCTACTAGTATTTTTTTTGCTGTAATTATAGGTATTCTGTAAAATAAGAGGCGAGTGATATGTCTGAATCTATCTTACAGGTCTAAAGCATGCCTTCCCCACTTGAGGAAGAGTAAGAACCCCCATATCCTGAACCTTAGCCCACCTATGAATCTGAATCCCATGTGGTTCAAAAATCATTGCGGTGAGTAGCAGCCAGAGCCTTTGTTGCTATTTTGTGAGAAACGTGTAAGTACCTGATGAAGCGTGCAGTAGTGCCAGTGCAGAATGCCAGCTCTTGTATCTTTAGCACTACGTACAGACTGGCACCTAATGGTTCCTCAAAGCATTTTGTGCCTGACCTACAAGATATTGTTTTGTGGGAAAATGTAGGGCAGGCTTCAAGGCATCATCTGTCCTTCTTTTTTCAGGGTAAGTCTTTGCTTTTCTGTGGGAATTGTTAGGATTACATATTTTCTGCTCCAAATAAGACTAAAACCCAGAATTTGTTTTCTTACTGATTCTGCTTCATGGGTTTTTTACTATGGACAAGGCTCAATATTGTCTTTCATTATGTAAATTATTTTGAGGTGGAAAAAGTACTCCATGTTATCTTGAAGTTAGTGTTGCTCATTTTAAAACTGTAGAAGAACTTTCTGTTTTGGACACTTGTAATGTTAAACTCCAGCAAGTTCCAGTTCTTTCCCCAAGGAAGTTTCTCTTCTCAAAGTAGATAGGTAGCAAGGATATAGAATTCCTGTCCCCCACTTTTTTGGTATATAGGATACAAGTTTTGTCCTTAACAGCTAGTATGCCTTAGGCATTTCTACAAAAATTGATCACTCTTGTCAGTGTGCTGTGTATAAAAAAAGTGACAAAATCACCATGCACCTAGGCTTCAGCTTTATTTTTGGCAGAACATGTAGCTTTCATTTTGTTTGCAGTGAAAAGATGACAGACTACAGTTAGTATCTGCTGGAGGTGGCAGATAGAAGGGAGAGATTTTGACTGTAGGAAAGCAGTGTTTTTTCTTAAAGCCCTGAATCTTCCATGTGAACCAATTATCTGTTTTATCTTCCATTCATAATTTAAATTAGATTTTACGTAGAGTGTAACCTTTCTTGTTTTTTCACTTCTTCTCTTAGCTTATACCATTTCTAAATATGGGATGTCCATGTGTGTCTTGGGAATGGCAGAAGAATTTAGAGGAGAAGTTGCTGTCAATGCTTTATGGCCTAAAACAGGTATTTTTTAAAATATTGCTGAAATTCTGACTTTGTGTATTTTGTTTGCTAAAGCTTGTTTTGTTTGACACTGAATATAATTAAGACTTCTTCTGGAAAAGGTTAAAATGACTGAGCAGTTATTTTATGTATTATTTTTTCATCTTGCAGGGGTCCTGGTTTTCATTGCTAGTTTTCACTACACTACTGCCAATTTGATCTAAACCCATCTTCAGCTAGTTTGAAACCACACAGTTGGTTGAAGTGTGTGTGTAGTGTTTGGCTTGTCTGTTGTGCTTTTTCTGATTCACCCAGTGTTTTGGTTTGGTCAGAATCACAAAAATAATTGTGTGCTTTAATGAGTGGGTATTGAACATCTGTGTATGTAGTACTATTTAGAATTCCTTGCTAGTTAAACTGCGAGAGCTTACTGACAAGATAGATACTTCTGGACATGTGGAAATAATTTTTTAAAAGCCTTTTCCTAGAAATTTTGGCCCAGTGCAATTCTGTGAAGAGTTTTTCACAGAATCATCTAATTGCAAACTACAAGAAATTAAAGAGCTCTGTGAGGAAAATAGCTCAATGCTCCTATGTTTTACTAGCTTCAATTTCTTTTGTGTGGGTCAGTGAGGATAAGGACTTCTGTTTGAGGCTTGTCCAGCTGTTTGCCAAGGAGGCCAGTCTCTTTTTCCCAAGTCTTGTCTATGGGCAGAAATGATACTGGGTATTAAAATCAATATGAGACAGAGACTAATCCTGACCTTTAGTGGTGTAAGCCCAGTCATTGTGTTAGAAAACATTGCCACAGTGTTTATTTCCTTAGTGAGTGCAAGGAAGGAAGAAGGAAGAGGGGATAAAAGTATGAACCAAGATCCTCTTCTGAGGATGGTGCTCCAGTTTTCAGAAGTGTTTGTACACAGACACTTTTCAATATTTTCGTGTTAGGAATTGCAGGCGCCTTTTTACCTTTAGTGGGAACTAGAGCTCTCTCATCTTTTTTCTCTGAAGTGAGAAATATGAGAGAAGCTTAACTATTTCAGATAAAATCAGCCAAATCTCCTAGCTTGAATACAGTAGGTGATCAACAGTTAGACAATTAGCTTTTTCATTGGTCTCGATGCTTGCATCTTAAAAGCTTTCAGTAAATGGTTGCTTCATAGTTCTGCTCACTCTGTAAGTTCTACCCACAGAAATATTTTGGTAAGGGATTGACTTTTAAAATTATAATGATATTGCTATGATAATTATACCATCACAAAATTTTGATGACAATTAGGTCTTCATCTGTGGTGTACTGAATGCAAGTACATTAAGAATACTTAATATACTTAAGTTAATACTTAACTTAAGAATATGGATTGCTTTGTGGTGGAATCAAAGTTCACCTTTCAGGTTTCAAATATGTATTTTATTGTTTTATTTCTGAGGCAGTTAAAAGAAATATGCATTGGTTCCACCTACTTGCTTCTTGAGTGCCCCAGGCAAACCTCAGAAATTTTCAATGAAGGTTTCACAGTATCTGTGTCATCTGGAGCACAACCATGCAACCTGATTCTTGATCTTTAGCTCCCTAGATCCCACCCTCCATGTTTTTAAAATGACACTGCTAAGTGGGTTTTATATCTCCTCGGAATCCAGTAGGTGGGAATGGTTTCTCATTAACACAAGTGACCTTTTACCTACCTATTGTGTGGTTTTTGGTCGTTGACTGATTTAACAATATATATTGCCTATAAGAGTTAGGGACAGTAAAGGAATTAATTCAGAGTATCTAATTCACATAGACACATGATATGAAACTTCAGATAACCAATTTGACTTTTTTTTTTTTCATGAAAATGGTGTTACAAGATTACCTGTGTCTTTTAAGTTAACATATACATATGCTACATAGACACATTGTGTGGCTCTTCCACAGCTTTCTTATTCTGGATGTGCAGGAAAAAACATCCACTGCTGTTGTGGAAATGAGTCAGTGGCTTTATGGGTCCTGTTAACAGCTAAATAATTTTTTTCTGCAGAGACCAGCAGGTTATACTAGATATTTATTTTGCAACGTGGCTGTTTTCACCCACCCATCTGAATAATTTGACCTCTTCTTTTTTTCATGGCAAGGGAAAAATGAACCTGTGAGAATTTCTCCACCCCTTCCACAGTGGAAATTTTTTCAGAGGGGTGGCTAACTTTAGAAGCAGAAGTTACATTAAATCTTACATTGAATACTTGAATACATTATTTCTTTCTAGTTTTGGTTTATGCTGCAGCACTTCAAGTATCAGTAGTAGTTCCTGTGTCTCAGATGTGGTGGTGTTACAGAATGTCTATGATGGTATTAATAAAACTTCTATAAAGTCTGTCATTCTTAATGTGGAGAAGTTGGAAACCCAAATGAAATGCAGTTGTATCTTTATTTTAAGCATTACATTTCCACCGTGTCCTTGATAACATACCCATACCTGTTAAAGTAAGAGGAGAACACTGGGACCTGCTACTGGTTACAGGCTAATACTTGTTCCCCATAGGATCCTGCAGAACATGAGGCTTGGAAGTGCAGGAAGATTAAATTTACAGATAAAACTATATATATTCTAATAAGTGCTTCTTAAAATAAAGATTCCTCTATGTGAGATCCTGCAAAAAAAAAAAAAAAAAAGTCATTAAGGTTTTTATAAAATGTGCTCATTCAGTGATGCCTCCATGAAAACGGATGTGACATCAAGTATAAAAGAAGATCATAATATGTGAATTCTCTTCTACAGAAAAATGTGCTTTTGAAAGGTTTATCTTCCAAAAGTGAAAAAGTTAACTTCTTTATTATGGTCATCCAGAGAGGCAGTGTTACAGGCTTCCAGAGTATCTGAAATACAGTTGCAAAGTTCCTAATTTAAAAGCCCACTATCATCTCATACAAATGGGTTTACCCTCAGTGTTTGTATGGATGCCAGGATTAGTTCATTAATCTGATTCTTTACACACTTGAAGGTATGTTGGCAATAAGATACCAGAATTCTCCATTTATCTAAAAGTGAAAGAGGACACCTGTCAAAAGGGCAAGGGGCAGACCCATCACAGAGTGCAGAGGAATAATAGAGGTGTCCTGGGACAGAATGGGAAGTCTGTTGATGTGCATTAGAGGCAAACCCACATCACTTTAAATGAAATGAATGTAATAATGTGCAGCCAGACTACGAGGCAGTGCTGTTTGAAACCATTTTGCTTCAATCTATGCAGATAGGGTGACTGTGCTCAGAAGAATAATAGTTGACAGTAGCAGAGAAGTGACAGACCTGTGGGCCAAGAAAAGTGAGCAGCTTAATGAATCCTCAGAATAAATATATTTAAGTCAACAGAACTTGATACATTTCGTTATAGTATTTGACAGAAATAGTCTCTGAACTTTTGGTAGTTAATAAAAAAATAAACCTTGCAGGGCAGATACCACTTCAGAAGACCAAAAAATGGCAAATTATTGACTGTCTTAAAGATGAAAAAAAGACCTAGGTAGACCTACATGTATGTACTATATATCTATTTGTCAGGTTTTATTTTGACATATATTTATAGCAGTTCAATTGATTTGAAAAAAAAAAAAAAGCAGCTGAAATTGCTTAATGGTAAATGAAACCTAGAAGTTAATTCTCATCAGAGAAGACTAAAGTAATGAAGCTAACAGGGGCATCTACACACTTCTGCAGTCTCCAAGAGAACATTGGAACAGGAGCTCTCAGGCCAGTGCTGAAGACTTCTGTTCTTTTTCCCAGAATGTAAATAAATGATCCAACTCAGATACATGTGTCTTGCATGGTGCCTGTATCTTTTTCTATTTAAGGAACTGGGATCATTTCTGTGTCAAAATTGTGTGGAATGGAAGTGCTGAAAGGAAGACAGAAATTTGGTTTATCCTTCTGCTTACATGATCTTCTGGCCTGATACGTAGGAAAGAATTTGTGAATCTGTCTCAAAACTTGGGGTAGTGAGTTTTAAACAGCAGATAGGAGAAAACTAATGAAGCCGAACATATGAGGGAAAAGCAGTAAGTTGGCAAATATCAAAAGGTGCTACCAGACAGCCTTTCCATGGAATAGGATGAAAAAAATACGGAGTGGATACCTCAGCCTGGAAGAACAAATCACAAACTTAGACAGAACCTGCCACAATGTTAGTAGTTCCCATGGGAGAAACATAAAGAACACCAGTGGAATGGCACAGAAGTAATAGAATTGCTTAATAAAAGAATCAGAAGCCTAGGAGATGTGGATTTTATTCTTCTGTCTAACACAGGCTTTCTGTGGAATACTGAACAAGTAATATGGTATTTTTTATTTGGTATCTCTTTAACTTAGGAGAAACTCCTTAGTAGCTCTTGAGAGTTATCAAAAGACTAAAAATCAAGACTTTCAATGTGATAATCACCAAAGCTAATTCCTCTTTATAACTGATGTGTCATACCTTCACTTTGAGGAAAACTGTTGTCCTGTTAGGTTTTTCATATCCTGAACAACTGAGGGAAAACTGGTGGGCTGATAAATACGTAGAGAGATGTGAACGTCATAAAATGGCCTTTTTGATTCTTGTGATAGTTTCACTGAATTTTACTGTTGCTTGTAAAGCATTATTTGTTGGTTGGTAGTATTTTACAGCTTCTGTCTTCCTGGAGTTTCCTTTGGTCTGAAAGGGAAATAAAGTTTGTGTGCTTGTGAAAGAAATGAGAATTCCATGTCATCAGTGTTAAAGCTTTGTTTTCTTACCCTCCAAACTTTCTAGCCATACATACAGCTGCTATGGATATGCTGGGAGGAGCTGGAATAGAAAAACAGTGCAGGAAAACAGACATCCTGGCAGATGCTGCATATTGCATTTTGACAAAACCAAAAACTTTCACTGGGAACTTCATTATTGATGAAGTTCTGTTGAGAGAAGAAGGAGTTAAGGATTTTGATGTTTATGCAATTGCACCAGGTAAAAGAGATCTTTAAAGGTGAGCAGTAAGTTCAAGAAGGAGGGAAGGATATTAATACAGTTTTGTTTCCAGGGGTTCTTAAATTAGTTTATAAAAAATGTTGTTTTGCCTCAGCTTTGAGAACATGCCTTACTGGAAAGCCCTTATGGATCCACTGAGAGTTTAATATTTAAATGCCCATTAAATAGAATTAAGAAATTCTTTAATGAAAAGAAAACCTACCTGCACTATAGATGTTTATATTACTCTTTTAAAGATCAGGAGATAGATTTTTATGTTTTTCATTGGTGATGTTCTTAATTGAAACCTTACAGGCCTTCAAGGTCAGATTTTAAATGAACTAAACTTTAAAGATGTTATTTCATGCTATGTTTTTCCTTCAAATTTATTTATAAGCTGAGATACAGTACTACTTGACTGAAGTTTCGGATTAAATGGATTCCTACTATGCAAATCCAATTTACTTGTATTTATTACATTTTTCTTCCCTCTTAGGTCACACTCTGATGCCTGACTTCTTCTTAGATGTTGAAATTGACACTGCAGCTGTGAAGCAAGAAAGATATGGTAGGAAAAGCAATGTGTGTGCAAGTCCATAATTTCCACAATTAATTTCATTTCAGAATAATGAATGCCCTCTGTTTTTCTTTTGTCCACTATGAATTTGGACTCCACTCAAGCTTTTTAGCAAAAACAATTTTCTCATTTGGAGAGTACAATTTATGGAAGTAACTACGTAGTTAAAACTGGGGAAAAAATCATACCTCCAGCAGGACTTTCATGGTGTAAAGTCAGCATTATTTTGAAGAATTCTTTTTTTATCATCTGAGTTGTGGTAGTAGGGAGGTCACAGGTAAGTACTGCTGCAAAAAGAAATTAGATTGAAAACAGCATATTTTTTGCTGGAATATCTCCTTTGCCTTGCTCATTTATACAAAAGAATATGACATAAAGCCTCCATGGCTTCTTACATGAAATGTGCACAATTTACGCAATTAAAATAATTCTTGGATGAAATGTGGAGGTTTTTTTTAGAAATGTGTTGCTTTTGCCTTTTCAGAATTTTTGTTTGTCAAGTTGAAAGGCAAGAATGCTGAAGTGGATTTACAGGAGTATCAGAACAGGGATAAGGCCAGGGCAGAGGAGGCCAACTTGGAAGTATTCCTTTCTATTGGAAATACTCCTTGAGCAGTCATACTAGGACCACTCTGCCAGGGACAGATGGTATTGGTTCCTTGGGCTCCCAGTGCAGGTTATTTTCTAGGGACTGACAGAACTGCCCTGAGTATTTTTTGATACTGAAGACTCCTAAGAGACTTTGAACAGCATTTTAAGGGACTGCTCAACTTGATTGGCTTTGTAATTTACAAAAGCTTTCTTTTATTGTTAAATGTGCATGTTCATTGTGGTAAAGTAACACAGTGATCAATGCAGTAAATTGATTTCCACCCTAGAAGCCTTTGAGAAGAATTTATGAAAATATGCATGTTTTTTACAAGATAGACAAGATAGAATTATTTTGGGATGAGGGTGATAGCTATTAAAGACACTGAGTTTTTCTTTTAATGTTGGCAGGAGTAGGTTATGGATTACATTACAAAACAGTTGTGTGAGCATCTGTAATGAACTGTAAATAGTAAGAATTAGAATTTTACTGGAATTTTATTTTCACTTTTCATTTGATCTATCAGGAGTCAAAATTTATTGCAGAATTATGTTTAGCGATGTACACCTGTTCAATTTCCCAGTGGAGAAAGCATCCTTTGTCAGTGTAATACTGAAATGATAAAATAATAATTTTCCCTACTTTGAAACTTAAATCTTTTAAAATTGAGTTCTCTGCTTATGTTTCTACATTCATTTCAAAATTGGTTTGTATTTGAAAGATAAAAGTAATCTTTCTCATAGGTGCTGCCCAGGAGGAGAAGAAATTAAGCGGATCCCAGCAGGAAGGAGCCGATGGAGCCAAGGTTAAGACAGAATCTGCTGCAGCCGAACCATCGGGTCCTGTTGCAGAGACATTCCGACTTATTCAAGGGGCAATGACTGAAGAGTATGTGAGAAGCATCCAGGGTGTCTTCCAGTTTGAGCTGTCTGGTAAGCCCATCCTTGTGCAGCCCAGCCTAGCAGAAGGCACGGGGTGTTTTCAAAGAGCAACACTTTTTTTTCAAAGAGCTGGTCTCAAAGCAGAGCAGCTGCTCTCCCGTTCTGTGTGCCGCTCCTGCTCCGGGCCGCTCGAGCAGGGGCTGGGAGCTGCTGCCCCTCGTGCTGCCTCTGTCCCGATGCTGCCAGCCCAGAGGGCTGGGGTGGCACAGCCAGAGCTGGGGTGGCACAGCCAGGGGTGGTGTGGCACACACAGCTGGAGTGGCACAGACAGACAGGGCTGGGGTGGCACAGCCAGGGGTGGTGTGGCACAGCCAGGGGTGGTGTGGCACAGACAGCTGGAGTGGCACAGACAGACAGGGCTGGGGTGGCACAGCCAGGGCTGGGGTGGCACAGCCAAGACTAGTGTGGCACAGACAGCGCTTGGTGTGGCACAGGCAGCTTCGGTGGCACAGGCAGGAAGGGCTGGGGTGGCACAGCCACGTGCTCTCGGGGCACGGCAGAAGCGCCAGCTGCCAGTGGCTCAGTGAGCCCAGCGCAGCCTCTGGGCTCTCCTGGCCCTGGCCCCGGCCCGTGGTGCTCGGGTTGTCCCAGGGAGGTGACTCCTTGCCGAGCACTCGCTGCAGTGGAATGGCCACGGGGCTGGGCCGTGCCGGGGCTGCGGAGATCGAGGGCTTGGCTCCCTTTGCTGCCTCCTCACCTCTCTTCACTCCGTCCAGGCGACGGTGGAGGCACTTGGTACATTGACCTGAAGAGCAAGGGTGGGAACGCCGGCTTCGGAAAGCCCCCAGTGACAGCTGACGTGGTTATGAGCATGTCGAGTGCCGACTTTGTGAAAATGTTCACAGGTGAGGGACAAAGGCCTTGCCAAGGGACGCAGGTACCAGGCCCAGAAAAGCCTCTGCTGGCTGCTGGATTTGTGATCTGGGATTGGAGGAGCTTTCAGCATTTTGTGGCTCAAGGGAAAGTGCAGGCAAGAACTGCTTGGATTTTTCTGTACTCCTGTGTCCTGTGAACAGGAGGAGTGCCAAAGGTTACACTGCTTTTAACAACCAGGCACTGATATTTTAGCAGCCAGTGCGTCTTCAGAAAGAATCCAGTCAGTATGTTGGGCTTGTGCTCTGCACGTCTGAGCAGTGTTTCCTCAATGTGCGCTGCTTTTATCTGGAGGACTTGGTAGGAGTATAGATGCTAAGGCTTCACTGTGGTGGGTTTATGTTCTCCTGTGCAAAGGCTTTTTCCGATTCATTTGGTATTCTGATAGTTCTGTTTCTTCTTTTTAGGTAAACTAAAGCCAACTCTGGCCTTCATGTCTGGAAAATTAAGGATTAAAGGAAACATGGCACTAGCAATAAAGCTCGAGAAGATGCTTTCACAGCTTAATTCTAAACTGTGAGGGGAAGCCCATACTAGCACAACAGTGGCCTTACATATATGCAATGCTGCTTTAAATTTTTATTTCTTGTTTTTCTGTGCAGTATAAGAAATACAGATGAAATGTGAGATTTTTATAGAAGAAATAACTCATTTCATTAAGAAGGTGTCCATGATTAAACTAATTCCTTCTCAAGAGTACACTTAGGTTCCAGGTGTTTTCTTTATTTTTCATCTCTGGATCAATGTAGGACATCTGAAGGGAGTTTTTTCCCAGTTGATTGTGCACATCCCATAGAAAGGGTGGGTAGAGCAAATGTCACCCTGCAGATCAGTCGTGGGAGTGCAATGCCTAATTTACTCAGCTGTCTTTAAAATAATGTAGTCCGTTTAACGGAGTTTAGTTGCACCTGGTAAATTAATATATCAAATTTTTTTCCTTTCATGAGTTTATTATCTATACATGTTCTCATACCTCTGTATTGCACTGAGTTAGGCTGCACAGCCATACTAAGTGGTAAGTGGCTTTTCTTCTTATGCAAAGGCACTCTCACACACGTGCATACTCATGTGCTCTCTCTCTTCCCCAACTCCCTGCACCCCTGCAGCCAGTTAGTTTGCCTTCCTTCCATTTGGCTGGTAAAAATTTAAGCACACTGGTAGAATGACGCATGCCTCCACTTTGTAAGTGCCTAAGTGCACACAAGGGCTGCTGCTTCATGTGACGGCATCTGCAAAGCCAGATGGACCAATCACTTAAAATGGTGGCTAAAAAAACTGCCCAGAATCTGGATCATTCACTCTTCTGAGCAAGCTGAGAAGGTTGCAAGACTTAGGATTTATTTCTTAATTAACTTAGATGTCTAAGTTTACAACTTTTTAAAGCCTGTGCTTGTTTAAAATTGCTTATGACCTTTGTTGAGAAGGTCACATTTGTCTTGTTTCATCACAATTCACAGAATCACAGAATGGGTCAGTTTGGAAAGGACCACATTGGGTCATCTGGCCCAGCCTCCCTGCTCATGCAACATTGTCCTAAAGCACATTGCACAGAATTGAGTCCAGATGGTTCTTAAATATCTCAGTGAGGGAGTCTATGAAACCTCTTTGGGCAGCCTGTTCCAGTGTGCAGTCACCTGCACAGTAAAAAAGTTCTTCCTCATATTTCAGTGGAATTTCCTGTTCATCAGTTTTGCCCATTGCCTCTTGGCCTATTGCTTGGTATCACTAAGAGCCTGGATCCATGCTTTTGGCAGCTGTGCTCAGCTGAGCCACCAGCACGGCTGGCAGCCTGAGCTCCATGAGGTGCTCCATGAGCTCTGTGTGCTCTAACTACCTACCAGTGCCACCACTCCCAGGGGCTGTGCCCAAGAGATTCCGACTCCACTGGGCAGTGCCTGCTTGCTACCCCTATTGTGGTGTCTGAGTTGGTCACTGCTCAGTCCCGGACTGCTGACCCCAGATTACTGTCAGTCTGCTTGGATCTGGCTGCTGAAGGATAGCAGGAGTGCTGGCATGTACTAGGACATGGAATGGCCGTACATGGGATTGGAGGGAAAGATGATCCAGTACTGGAAACCAGAGTCTGCAGGAGACCAAACATCTCAAGTGATGGTGATAATGCATACGTACTGCTGGCTGCTGTTAAGAAGTCCAGTGCTCTGCCCTCTACACTGCAGAAAACCCCAGGGTCCTGGGGGGCAGGGGGACGACACCCCTCTGCTCTCCCAAATGCAGCATCCACCTGGAGCTAGCTCCCGACCCGGCAGCTGCTGGAAGGAGAACGTGCAGCGCCCTGCTCTTCCAGGAGCTGCTCCTTTAGTGTGGGCCTTGTGCCCATGATCCTTTCCAGTGGCTCAAGGGCCCCGCTGCCCCCGCTGCCCTGCACTCAGTGCTCTGCACACGCTGCTGCGGCTCAGGGCAGCCCTGGGCCAGGCTGGGCTGGCTGCTCCCCGCTGAGGGCACAGGGAAATGCAGCCTCGGCAAGGAGGTGGCGAGACCTGGTGAGCGCTGTCAGCTGGCCCAGAGTGTCCTGGAGATGGTGAGATGGTCTTTAAGGCCAGCAATTGGCTCTGAAAACACCGCGTGTCCTCCATGAGACAGCCCCAAGCTGCTTGCAGGTGTCTTTGATCCTGTCCTTTGAGTAGTGTGTAATGTATGTGTTTACATGCTCCCTCTAACTCAGTTCCATTAACTCTCATGGGAAAATCTTCATTAGTGTGTTTAGGGATATGTCTTTGGGAAATGGCTGGGTTTTGACTGAATCTTCCTATCACCTTGCCATTGAACAAACTGTCCCTGGATTGTACTGTTTTCAGGAAGGAAGAAAAACTTCAGTTACTTCCTTTCTTTTCAGTCTGAGAGATCTTTTTGTTTATGGTACAAACTTATATAAGCTCATTTAATTGGAAACATTACTACTAATTTAAGAGGCATTACACCAGGCACAGTGAATGTATGGTACAGACTTCCAGGTACTCTGGAGACAGGGGAAGTTTATTCAATTCCACTAGCACTTCTAGATCTACTTCAGGGGTACTACATGTGCTTTCAGTGGCTCACATTATCCCCTCTATGATGATTGTGGCAGATATCATTTAGATGCAGGAAATTATGATATCAAGTGCCTGGTACAACTCTTGTTTGTTCAGTATCAGGACTTTGAACTGAATTATAGAAGATAGAAGGTTTTTTTAGAACTGGAGTTTGCAAATGGCGATACATTTCTTCTACCAGTGTTTTAAACAGCCAAGCATCTACCTTAAAAGCATCTTCTGGGGAAGATTTCTACAGACAGCATTACTTGCTACCAGTCCCTCACAAACCATCTGTTTAACACAGCAAGATCACCTTTTCAGCTCACAAAGATGAAAATATTAGTGACTCGCACTGCATAAATATATCTATATATATATATAGTTTTATATCTGTTACCAAAATGGGAAAAACAAGGCAGTTTCATGAATAAGTTGCAGTACTTACCTACTAGCACATTTAATTTACCAGGATTCATAGTACTGTTTCTTTTTAGGATTTGTTTTTAGCAGTGATATAGGCAAAGGCAGGAGACTAGTTACCATATCAAGCATTTGCATCTGTTCCAACTTAGAGAAACTCCCAAAACTACAGTTCTATTTAGCCAGAATTCCATTTATTTAATAAAAAGAATGTTTGAAATCTAGCTTTACTCATTGCTTAGATAACTCATCTCTATTCCCTTGCTTGTGGCCTTGTATTGGTTTCACATTTTGCCCAGCATTAGCACTGCATGTGCTCTAAGATTTTCTTTTTTCCCTCTTTTGCCTGTACACCATACTCCAAACTTTCCTGGAACAGTCCAGGGTATTTGATTATCCTTAATTTACGTCAGTGTTCAGAATAGAGGAAGAAGTAAAAATCTGCCAGCTCAAGTCTTTTTAAAATTATCTGTTAGATTAACTTTGATCTGGTTATGCACGATCTGGTTAATCATATCATAGACTAGCCAAATTAGTCCAGGTTTGTATTGTTACCAGCTACTTCTTCCTGTGACCACCAGTGCTCTGCATGTGCATCCACAACATGGCCCTCACAAAGGGAGGTAACCTACTTACAGAGGCAGATGCATGCTTTGCAGCCCTAAGTGGCACATCACATTGGGCAGAGGCAAAAATATGAGGAGGCTTAGAGAAGGCAGCACAAAGCACCACTATCAGGTGCCACTATCAGGTGCCCCTGCAGTGTTGCTCAGGGCATTATGAGGACCTTTCCATGATGGAAAGTGTTATTTGTGGGCTTGGAGAAAGTCACCTGGGGAGCTGAGGAGATTGTCCAGGAGATAGTGATCTGTGATCTGATCTATAGAGAGCAAATGAAACAAAAGACTGGCACTTAGAGATAGGGTTGATGTTCTCATGTGCCAGGTCTGCCCTCCATGATTTTTCTATTTAAGATCCCTACTTCTCCATGTTTAAGGTGCCAGGAAAACTACAAGTAGAAAAAAAAAAAAAAAATCCCCTCTATTACCAGCTGAATCATTCCTAGTCTCTTCCTGTGTTTTCCAACCAGGGTACCTTAGCTCAGCTGTGCAGGTATAAGATTGTGGTCCTGCTATGAACCAGAATGGGAAATGCAACCAGGGAAATGATGTCTTTTTCTTCAAGTTAACCCATATGAATTCTGCAACTTTGTTAAAATTAAAAAAAAAAAAAAAAAAAAAAAAAAAAAAAAAAAGCAAACAATGAAAACCAAGAACATAACCAAACTCAACTAAAGCAACTAAATCTCAAGCCACAAACCAAAAAAAAGACAACCACAACCACAAACCCACAAAACACAGTAAAATCTAAACAAAATAGCAAAACCAAAACAATAGAAAAAGTTATATTTTGTTCCATAATAATAGGAAATAAATAATGGGAGTTGGATACATAAAGCTGGGCAAGCATGGATCTTTGTGCAGAACAGAAAGTATACAATGATTGTATATGCCTTCAACACTGCTATGTTATTTAAGTTTCTTCAGTTTGTGGTTCTGATTTATCTGAAGTTGGCAAAGTCTTTACAGCTAATCATATACGAATTTCCTCAAATGGACAAACTGAACTATTTGTGTAAAGCATTTCTCTCTGTAGGATGTCCTCTGTCCTTCTGGAAACATCTCCTTGCCATTCTCCTGCCCTTGAGAATTTCTTCTGATGTTGAGCTGGGTGTGTTTCTCCTGAAGACCTCTAACCTACAGCAGTCCCCATGGTTCCTCACTTACCCATGCAGCTGACTTAGATATTATGTTACACTGGGATGATTAGTGTCGAGCTCAGTTTTTTTTTTTTCCTCAGAAACAGCTGGCTTAATTGCACATATCCTCTGATTGTCGCTGAGCAAAGTGGAGAATAGCAAACATCCTGAGTTAGGATAAGGATCCAGCTAAAACATAGAATTCTATCAGAATTCATTATCTGGTTAGGAACCACATTTTCCAGTGCAAGGTGGAAATTATCGATTCCAAACAATTTTTGAATCCCTAAAAAGGGATTTCTATGATCTTGCTGCAATGAAAACATCTTTCTCTACATTCCATAGTCTAAAATCTGAGTTGGTTGACAGGAATTGATGATTGAGAGAAATAGCAATGTATGAAAGTTTTAGAAACTGATAGATGGCTAAAGAGCTGTAAAATGGAAACTGGTCAACCTCATTATAGCTTTTACTCTCATTGAAGCAGTTTTCCTCTTAATGGCATGAGTGAAAAATACATGATATGGTGTGATATGGCATGGTATGGTGCAGTATGGTGAGGTATGGAAAGACCATTGTGCTCGCAGATAAAGTGCACAAGACTGCCTTCACATGAAATAGCTTCCCTTGCCAAATCAGACAGTGCATTAGTAATTCACCTTTAATAAGGATTTTTTGTCTTCTCTGGGGAATTTTTAAAGCAATGTCTCTTTAAGGTCTATTTGTCTAGATTTTCTGTTTAAAGCATGACTTCAGTGCTTACAGACATCATATTCATCTATCTAATTTGGTCATAGTGTGCAAGTCAACAAAGTTTATAAAACCTATGAGTATCACCGCCAGCCTGAAAAAATGAAGCATGTGTGGTGAGTGATGATTACTGTTGAATTTTTTTTTTTTAAGATCTTTGAGGAGGGAGCTGCTGCTCTGAAAGATGTGTGGCAGCTGGGGGAGGAATCATTGGCTCGGTCGGCTAGAGCATGGAGCATGCTCGATCAGCCGCGACACAGTCATTTAGCGCTGCACTCGGTGATCCTGGTGGATGTTTTCCAGCTCAGAATATCCCGTGATTCGATGAAGGTCCCCTGAGGAGGGCACGATGGCTAGCCAGACGATCCTGTTCCCGCTGCTGGACTTCAGGGAAGCGGGAGCAGTTAGGAAGGACGCAGAATTTGACCACACGGGGGTGCTTGTGAGAAGCGAGGATGAGGCGAGCGCCCGAGTGTTTCGGGAAGCACGACACTCGCCGGTAAAACCCCACTGTGCAGGGGTTTCCGCTGGCTTCACCCAGCAGCCAGTGAAAACAATCACCATATTGCCTATATGTACTCCAGGCAGGAAGGATAATAATGTGCTTGAAAAGCAGTCACTTTGAAACAGCATGTCAGACCTAGAGGGTTTTTACCTACAACACGAATTAAAAGATCACTTTTTATCACTTGGATAAAGTTAAAAAAACCAAAACCAAACCCAAAAGCAAAAACAAAAAATGCCAAAACATGGAAGAGAAAAAGAGAAACAAAGTGTGCATACAGTTTGGGGATGCTAGTCCAAGACACATAGAAGATACCCTGAAGATCTTAAACTTGTGTGTACTGCTGCAGCAAGGAAATGTTTCCTTAACAGCTAGCATAATGAGGACAATGCAGCAGCAGAGAATTAATCTGCAGAAGAGATCCTTCTTGATATCTTAGCAGAAAACAGATTTTGCCAATAGGCATGAAAGTCAAAACAAAAAAATTTGGAGGGTAATCTGTAATTTGTTTTGGCTGAGAATGTTGGTCTGCAGCAATAGCATTCTGCAAAAATATTATTAAAACTCATCAAAGAAAGAAGTAAAAGATATTTGAAACAGCTTGAAAATTAAGTAACATCCATCAGTTTTGAAGCTGCTGTATGCACTTTGTGGTGTTTTCTTCTCAGCCTGAGCTCAAATGAAGAAGAAATACATTAACTGTTTCTTGGGGAGGTGGAACATGAGGTCGTCTTGACCTATCTCAAAGATAGAGCATATTTCTAAACCCTTGATGTTTTTACCTGACCTTGAAGATAAGAGAAGAATCTCAGAATCATTCTTGACTTGAACATTTCTGAATCAGGTCAGGAGGTTTAAGCTGAAAATATTGCAACAATTCCAAGGAGAGAACATCAAAGTCTGTTCCTTTTTTCTTACTAATCAGCAGATAAAGGAAAGCCTTCCGTTATTTAAAAAAAAAACAACAAAAAAACCCCAACAAACTAGTGGGAGACATAATTATTATTAATTTGAAGTGAGGAGACAAGTCATGCATTCAAGAGGTAAAGGGTATGACTTTGATAAAGTAGTAGTGAATATGTAAGATGTGTATTCTTTTTGGTAAAATCTTGTTACATTCATTCAGCATGTATTGGCTGAAGCCAAGAGAAACTTTTAAGCAAGATATACTGATAAGTGTTTTGGCTTTGCCTCTTGTTTTTAATAGACTAAAACCCATGTAAAGGGAAAGAGTCATACAAAACCGTTCCATATTAAAAGACTGAGTGGCATTTCTCAGGGATTGGTGTTGGGGACAGTGGTCTTTGAACATCCTTGTTGGTTGATGCCCCAGAGAGTGGGATTGAATGCAGTTTGCCAATAACACCGAACTGTGGGGTGCGGTCAGAATGCTGGAGGAGGGAACCAGGAGGACCTTGACAGGTTTGAGAGCTGGGCTTATGCAAACCTCATGAAGCTGAACAAGGCCAAGTGCAAGGTGCTGTACCTGGGTTGGGGCAGTCCCAAAGACAAATACAGGCTGGGCAGAGAATGGATTGAGAGCAACCCTGAGGAGAAGGACTTGGGAGCGTTGGTGGCCGAGAATGACACGACCCAACAATTTGCATTTCAGCCCAGACAGCAAGATGTGTCCTGGGCTGCATCCAAAGCAGTGTGGGCACCAGGGGAAGGAGGGGGATTCTGCCCCTCTGCTCTGCTCTGGTAGGACCCTACCTGGAACCCTGCATCCAGTTCTGGGGTTCTCAAGAAAAGAAGGAGCTGCTGGAGTGAGTCCAGGCTACAACCCCTTTGGGGCTGCACTGCCTTTGAAGTCTGTTCCAAGACAAACCATTCTGCAATGAAAATTATAATTATCTATTTTGACACAGTAAATAAGGGAAGTCCAAGTTGTACAAGTTGCTGAAGACTACATCTATAGTGTCTAATCCTGGTAGCATTTTAGTGCATCTTTACTTCCAGTGTTTCAAACCTCTCACTGATATTCATAAAGCTGAGAGTTCCTCTTTTCAAGATTATAAGAAATATTTTACCAATATGACAGAATTGTTTGGCTCATAGGAATTGTAGTAGGATAAGATGCTATCAGACTTAGAAATTTGACAACTTTATACAGGTTTTCTAAATTCATATATAGGGTATTCTTTGGTTGCATTTTGAAAAAAACATTACCATTTGCCATTTTCTATGCAACTCTCTCAGGCTGTTTTGTAACAATATTGTAGTTCCACCAGGCAAATGGACTGTAAAAAAATGTGCTGTATAGCAGAATGATTTTAATTTAAATGTGTGGCAAGAGATTTCTGTGAAATAAAAACTGCATTAACAAAGCTGGCACTTGGCCACAATTGACTCCATTCTGGTGGCTGCAACCTGTGTCACCTGCAAGGTTGTTTACTTATGGAAACAGGTGGAGCACAAGTTGTCTCACTGCTGTCCTCAGGAGGCTCTGGTACAGGTACAGAATATATAGCCTAATCTCAGCTTGACACTGCAGATCTTTTGTGTCATTCCTACTTGTTATAGTAGGAATAGCACTCTTGCAAGTGTAGTGCTGTAGCTAATTGCTCTAATTTTCTTAGGGAAAATTCCAGTTTCCTACTTTACCTCATCCATTCTTCAGCCTCTTCATACAGAAGCATAACTGTCAGCTATGTCAGAGAAAAAATCCAGGTGAGGGAGTGAAGGGGTGAGGGAAGGCTACTTCTCTTCAAAACATTCCACTAACATTTACGATTAGGGTCTACTTTTAAAAAGCAACAGAACACCTCCTTTGCTTACATCTTGAAATGAATGCCAGTGTAATGCAATCGGGGTTGCTGCATCTTTGGTCTTCAGGCATGAATGCAAGGAGGAGGGTGCAATATTTTCCTCCCTCATTCCTTGGGCAAAGGATTAAGACTAACTGACTTCTGTGTTGAAATCTAGAAAACCAAGTTATAATGACACTTTCTGTGCATCCTAAACACAGAGAGTAAGTGAACAATTGGTTCATTAAAGGTTCTCTGTATGGTTTTCTCTTTGTAAATTGAAGTTTCTAATTTATTAGAAATTGACAACAAAAATGCAACAATGTACCTTTCACAGCAGTAGAGAAGATAGGTAACAGAATACAGAATTAATTAATCATTCCATGGCATTAATAAATTTGAAGTATGGGTGAGAAGCACAATTAGAATATGTGTTATGAAAAATAAAGTTTTGAAAATGAAGATGCTATGAATTATTTACTTAAAAGAAGAGAAAGTCAAATTAAAAGCTAGAACGAAAGAGAAACTTTATATATTACATGCTGTTTCTTTTGCTAACAGGCAGCTTATTTCTGCAGTGATGGTATAGTAAGCTACAAGCTGCTAAACAGATACTGGAAACAAAACATATTCTGTGCAGCATTTCCAGCATCAAAACCAGAGACACCTACCTATTAGCCACCTTAAAACTTTAGTTCATCTCCTTTAGAAAAATAAATAGTATTTTACAGTTAACACAGAGTTTTAACTGTGGGCTGGGGAAGGAACAATGCAAATTATCTGTAAAGTGTCACATAGAAGAAATACTGCTCTATTTTCCAGATTTTTAATTTTTTTTTTTAAATCTGACTGAGAATTACATTCTAGTTTCATTGACTGACTTAAATATAACTATAGGTAGTACAATATGAAAAGGTATACATAAAAAACCTAATGCTTCACCTGAGAGCTGAGCTACAGAACAGAAACTTGTAGCTGAGCCCCAGTTATTCCTTCTCTCTGCAGGTGTGTTTGGCCCCAATGGAGAAGATGGAAATGTAGTATCTTTGTACCATATTGTGTTATTTTTGGACTTCATAGGGTTTATTCACCTTTGTTAAGGGTGTATGTTAACAGAAATTAATGTGGATTAGTTAGTCTATTTGCATTTTGCTAAAGGGTAAAGAGAAAAGGTAATTCAGATGTTAAAGGATTTTCAGTGGAAAAAAGGGTTAATACAGTGAAGTGTGAGTGAAGAAAGGACTTTGAAAAAGAATGCAGCAAAGACACTGCAGACTGATTTTTTTGGCAATCACTACTACAGGAGGCATGTTCCAAAGGAAAGATTTTTCTAAAAGAGGAAACTAACAGGGAAATTGCTCCTGTCTGCCACACCACTGCCCTTCTGATGAAATATAACATTAATGGTAGCTGGAGAGATTTATTGCCCCACAGATCATACATTGAATCAAAGCATTACTCTGTCACAATTTTTTAAAAAACCCCATACAGACAATCTCATTGCAGTGTTTCAGAAAAGAAGGGAGTCCCTGAAGTAGCCCTTTAAGAGGCCTCTGGACAGGAGAGCTCTGCTTTTCCTGTCATTCCAAGTATGCCTGCCACTGGGCTCATCATCCATGACTGACTGTGTCTTGTCTGATCTGTTACTGTAGGTGCTCACAGACACTGGCGTTGAGGAGTCTCTCACAATCAGTCAAATCAATATAATATAAAACCACTGGCCTCCTGAACTCAGACAGACCTACTCTCATCAACCTTGCTTTTCATGTAGGATTAATTCTCTCCCTTTGTTGCCACATTGGCATGGGTCTGTGGCAGCCATGTTCAGGTGGCAGCAGTATCTAGGATCTCTGCCATGAGCTCCAGACTGAGGAAGCAAAAGGCGAGAGAAAGCAAAGAATAGGCACTGAGGTATACAAATAGGTTGGTTTCCACTGAAACACAACAGTAGATCATGAGAGTTTATGTAAAGACAAATTACAAACATTCTGCTTAGGGGTAAAAGCAGTCGTCACCTTAAGGTGGATGTTTCTAACAGTTGTTCTCAGTTACCTGCATTAAAACACTCATTATTTATTTTAAAATCTTTCTTGTGATCATTTCTCCCTGGAAATGATAAGAAATATATTATCTCAGCTTTCAAATGTGTCTAAATATTTACTAACAACTGTAATTTCTGTTTCCTGAGGTCAGATTATTGAAAGAGTTCCTACATGGAATTACCTCTCTCACATCTTTTGTAAAGGGGCGGGGACTTTTCCTTTCCTGCTTGCACAGCAACTGCTGAACCTGAACCCACACAGTTTACTTTCAATATACTGGGCCCTGTACTGCAGTAGTTGCACATTAGCTAATGTGATTTCTTTCCAACAGGGATGCAAATGACAGCAGGCAATGTTTCAGCTTAACCATAGCTTCCTTATTTCAAAGGTGCTCATGGTCCATGTTCTGTTCCATTTTCTGAATATAGCTGGAACTTTTGGTCCTTACCCTGCTAGGAATATAAATTAAAGGAATAGTGCATCTTTTGTTCAGGCAGTCAACCTGCCCCCTGAACTTGCTTACCACTTACTTCTGCATGTTTCCTGAATGACCAACACAGCCCTGTCCCACACAGCCTCTACAATTACCTAGGAAATGATCATAGATGCGTCATCTTTGTGTAGGGTGTCCCTATGAACCATGAAATATGGTCTCATATACTGAAGCAATACACAAAGACAAATACAGCACCATTCAACAACTTCACAATCTGTCTACTACTGCCTGTCTCTGTCTGTTGCCAGTCACTTGAATTAATATGCAGTGAAAACAGACATCTAAGGATTATCCTTCAGTCTGTGACTGAACAAGTTGCCACAAGCATCAAGTGGGCTGGAATTTTCCCATGTAGCTCTTAAATCCTTAAGCAGCAGAGGGAAGATCAATCTTTTCCAATTTACCACTCAATACTGAGTCACTCACTAAATACAAATGTTTGTAGTAACCCAGAAAAATTCTACGTTAGTCATCCATGAACAAGAATACTTGTGGCTAGAGGCTTAGCTCCTACAGTAACCCAGTCTTTAATTTTGGCTTTTCCCATATCTCGCTGTACTTCTGCAGATTTGCGCTGATAATGCCAGACTCACTGTGCAAATAGCTGAGTGCAAGTTCTTTCTACCTATCCTCTTTAGATGCTGCTACAAAGACTTTCATTCTGCATTTCTTGGTTCAGCTGATATTTTTTCAAAGCCTTATTACTCTATATAAAACAGCAGGGACCAGGTAATGATTAGAATATTGGAGTATTATGTTGCTTATACAGCTTCAAATGGAGTGTTGTAAATGGAAAACTCCTCTTTGCTAGCTACCACATCATTCAGCCCTATTAAGATCCAGTCCTGAAAGTGGTTGAGAATTCTTCATTGAAAGTGAAACTCAAACTTGAGTGCAAGTACACCACAAACTTGAACAAGTCATCAAACTCAGTGAGGAGAAAGATAAACTTTTGCTTGGTGCTGTGCATTATATATGTACATATGTATTTGTGTTTGTCTTAAACTTGGTCTTCCAAATAATAATGAGAATAAAAATATATGCGCAGGGAGAGGCTGCAGGATAAGTAAACTAGTTGGTCTGTAACACTTTTTTTCCAAGTGGAATCACTCCTTTGTAGCACTCCTGCACATTCTGATTATTAGGTCCTTCTTATTTTTATGTATCAACATATGTCTCTTTCTTGCTCGTGCTGTAAAAATCAGGAGCAATACTCCATGATGAAAAGACATCCTATGTAATCCTATTGTTGTGTAAATCAACCAGTGACTCAATTAGTAATTGCGTTCAGCTAAATACAGGCCAGTATAGGATTTATTCTGACATTCGTCACTTAAACAAATAGCCTAATTTTATTCTGAGAACACAAAGCTGAGCAAATAGAGCTGATTACCTAAGTGAGGCAGGACATCTGGCAGAGAAGGAAACTGTGCCTGTACCACTTCCATTTTTCCCTAGAAAAAAGTCAGAACAAAGTTACTACAAAGAAAAACACTCCCCTCCACACACACAGAGACACATAATGCTGTGTGTGAAATGCCCACAGCCATTTGTACCACCATGCAGCACCATTGCAGAAGGTTAACAATGGCTCACCTGGAGCGAGTGTTTCTAAACTAAGAGATGTTCTTGTTAATACTAGACAAAGTTCTCCCTAGTGATAACCAAAGCACTGCTTGAGCAACCAAATGTTTCTTGCTACTACACATCCACATAGCTGTCAACTCTTCCAGCCACAGTTCTAGAGAAAATTCTGGCTGTGAACACTTCCACTGGCTGAGGCCAACACCTTCAGCCTTCTGATCCATGCAGAAACCTCTCTGAGGAAAGGCACACTTTCTTTACAAAGAATTGCCTGAGACGCCATCTTATAGAGCAGTTATTTTGTAGATCAAAGGGAAAAGACAGGAAATGTGCCAGCAATCAGAATTGCTATCTTCTGATCTATGTGGTATTCTAATGAACAGGTCAAAGAAAAATTGTTAGAATATGTTCTAAGCTGTCTGCAGCACTTATCTGAACATTATTTTAAAAACAGTAATGAAACAGAGAAATTTAAAAAATCCGAAGCAACAAACCCACAAACAAAACAAGCAAACACAAAGTAAAATAAAGAAATAAAACGTTCCAAAACAAGGACATAAGCCAAGCCACTTTAAAAAATATCAATTAAAACTTCAGGAGAAGAGGAACTCAAAACAAATTAAGAAACCTTGTTTTTTAGAATAAACATAAGGACAATCCCACCATAGTGAAATAATATCAAATACCAGCAGGACTGCCAAAAATAAACAACATGATTTATTTTTGACAAGGGAAGTCAGTTAATAATAAGTCACAGTGAAACACAGTGAATGGAGAAAGCTGTGATGCTAATGCTTGGAATAATGACTGAGGTTTATGAGTATTCTTGATGAACAAGTATTTATTGGAACAAGAGAAATATAAGATAAGCATATTCAAATACACAGGATCAGTACTGAATAAAACAACTTCACATAAATATTAGTAATTAAGCTTATTAAAATAAAACTAAAATCTTGCATAAAAGGATGATATGAAACCGTGGTTTCTGTATGTGATTGGATTGAAAAAAATCAGTCTACTATCAGACTTAATGTCTGTTAAAAATAATCTGAAACAAGGGGAAAAAACATAACACAACCCCAAAAGAAGCTGGTAAAACTGATTTTTTTACCTAACTGACACCAGAAGATTATAAAATATTACTTCTCATTAAGCAAAAGAGAATTTATATCCACTGGTTTCAGTGATTTTTATTATAAGGAAAATGTGCCTTGGTCTGTGCAGTTATTTACATCAGATATGGTGCAGGCCCAAAGGTCTGACCACAGCATTCTAGCTATGAGCTGAGACTTGACAATGACAGCCTATGATAGTACCTGGCAGCACCCCCAAAAAGCCCTCCACCACTTTGCTGGTAAGGCACTGCACTCCTGAATCCTCAGTCAGCATCACCTTCCAGGCTCTAATCTGGGGCCTCTTCAGGTTTTTGTACATCCTCCCTAAATTACAGTTTAGTTTTCGCATAATCTTATATTGAGATTTGGATTCTGAAGTTCAGCTGTCCGTCCACTGTGTTTGGTCATGTCCAAGCTCCTTTGTTTCCCATTTGTGGTGTAAAGAAGTTGTTTACAAGAACCCCAGGAAAGTGAAACCCTCAGGTTGATAACTAAACCCTTCAGAACACCTCAGTTCCACGTGTGCAAATGAACTGATGGTGAGTTTTCTTAGCATTTCTAGACACATAGAATCATGGAATGTTTTGGGCTGGGAGAGACCTTAAACGCTATCTAGTTCCAACATCCCTGCCATGGGCAGAAACAATTTCCTTTAGATTGGATTGCTCACAGCCCCATCCAGCCTGGATTAGAACACTTCCAGGGATGTGGCATGCACAGCTTCTTTGTTCCAGTGTCTCCCACCCTCAAAGTAAAGTATCTCTTCAAAGCATCTAACCTAAGATTACCCTCTTCACATTTGAAGCCATTCACTCTGGTCCTCTCACTACATGTCCCTGTAAAAAGTCTCTCTCCGGCCTTTTTGTAAGCCCTTTAGGTCCTGGAAGGTGCTATAATTTCTCCCTGTAGCTTTCTCATCTCCAGGTTGAAAAATCCCAACCCCCTAAGTCTGCCCTTGTAGGAGAGGTGCTCCCGCCCTTGTTTATTGTCATGGTTTTCCTCTGGGCTCATTCCAATGGGTCAATGCCCTTATGCTAAGGACACAGAGCTGGATATAGGGTTCCAGGTGGGATCTCACCAGAGCAGAGCAGAGGGTCAGAATCCCCTCCCTCCCCTGCTGCCTATGCTGCTTTGGATGCAGCCCAGGATACAGTTGGCTTTACAGACTGCCAGCACACATTACTGGGTCATGCCCAGCCTCTCATGCACCCCAAGCCCTTTTCCTCAGTTTTCAATCCATTCTTGGTCCAGTCTGTGTCTGTGCTTGGTATTGCAGCACCTTACACCTGGTTTTGTTGAAGTTTATGACATCTGCATAGGCCCCTCTTTCAAGTCTGTCCAGGTCCCTCTGGATGGCATCCCTTTTTCTCCAGCATGTTGACTGTACACACAGCTTGGTGTCATCAGCAAGCTTGCTGAGGGTACACTGCCTGTGTCACCAATAAAGACACTAATGGCCATCCCTGAGGAACACTACCCATCACTGGTCCCTACTTGGACATTGAGCCAGTGATCACAATCCTTTGAATGCAACCATCCAGCCAACTCCTTCTCCACCACGTGTTACATCCATCAACTCCAGCTTAGAGACAATGATGTTGTGGAAGAGTGTAAAAAGCTTTGCACGAGTCCAGGATAGATGATGCCAATCATTCTTCCTTTATCCATAACTGCTGTAGTTCCATGGTAGAAGGCCACCAAATTAGTGAGTTATGATCTGCTTTTCAGCAAAGCCATACTGACTTAACTGCTTTTGCTTCAAAAAGGGAAGTGAAAACCACTAGAATGACCCTGAACTTCTTTCAGTGCAGTTTGTTCTTCCTTATAGCTCACTGGAAGTTGAATTGCTTTCTTCTAAGAACCAGAATTCCCTTCTCTCCACCCACACTGAGATGCTAAAAATTGTCTAAGAAAGCAAATAATCTGAATCCTTCCTTTTCATAACAGTGCATTTCCCTTCTCCTCGGGTGATTGATATGGTGTGCTTACAGACCTCTTCCACAATTTTCTGCTAGTGAACACGTGTTCTTCAGAAACAGTTAACTTGTTCTTTTCCAGCACATATTTTGTGATAGTGAACAGAAATCAACAGATTTTTATTACTAGTGTTATGCCAACGTCTCTGTAGAGTTTTACTCTGATATCACAGTGAGAAGAAAAAGCAGAAATGGGACTGTAGCTGAAAAGATTTTTATAAAGCATTATGCAGTGGTTCTCTTTGTAAAAGCAATTCAGGCCAGTACTGATGCAACTAAAAGCAGGCTGCTTTCCTTTCTTGCAAGCAAGATATTTTCATGATACACCATTTTTTAGTCACTGTTACCTAATTTTATACAGTGTCAAAAGGATTATTTATTTTTTTTCCCAGTGCAGCAACATTTAACTGAGCTGTATTCAGCTATAGGAGTAAGTAATCTTTCACATTCCTTAATCTTCATCATTCATGGCTGCAAAATCTTTTCAGTGTTGTGCACACCAAAATAACAGACAATCTAATGATCTGGCTATTTCTATTTTGACTGTGTTTCCACATTGCAGCATTGGTAAGGACAATGCACTGTATTAATTTTGCTTTAACTTATGTATGTAATAAACAGAAAACCAAGAGAAAAACATAGAAAGAATAGTTATGCTATAGTCTTCATAGTAACATATCTCAAATAAGTTGATATATGGGGAATACTGATTGCAACATCTGCATAACTAAATGCAGATGGTCAGAAAAATTTGTGACTAAGCCAAGCGTCCACTTGTAATTTCTTATTTCTGTTTGATATCTCACTGATTCAGATCTTAAAATTGTTTTTAAGAAAGCCAAGCTCACAGAAAACCAAAACAAAAAGCTGAAATAAAGTCATTACCTTCTTCAAAGTGAAGTTTTTAATAAGTCTGTAATAAATTACTGGTGAGTACAACTAGCATAAATGCTAGGCTAACAAAAATCTCACTACATAACATATTAACTAAGGTGCAGCCTCCCCTTTGTACATTCACATACTTGAGCATATAAAGAATCGAAGGGCCAATGTAAACTTGAAGATTAATTTAAAAGACTCTTGCTACATTCTTCCTTCATTTGATATGCTATGGATAACTTCAGACAAGGGCAGATCATCTGTGCCAAGCACAAAACTCACTGTTTTCATTCCCTGGTGCCTTTGAAAATTAGACACTCTTATTTCTACTGAAATTGTTTGTACACCTTTGAACCATGCGGGCTCTTAATAAATGTATCTTATTTTATTGCAGTCTGAAGCATCTGATTATGAGTAGCCATTTATGCAGAAGAAATTATATATTCTTTAAACATCATGAAAGCCATCTAGTGTTTCTGTTCTTGTAATTTTCTTCAGGAAGCTTTATTTACCTGGTGTTCTCATAACTATGGATCTTGACTACAGGATGGACAAGGAATGCAACAAAAAAGCATTTCTATGGGGTGAGAAATGCCATAGGGAAAGTGACTGGATCTCATCATTTGTCATGCTGTCAGCAGTGGAGAGAAGTAGGGCTGTGATATAACCATGCACTTCTTTATGAAGTACGTTTATGAATGTCAGAAAAGACATTTCATAGCAGGCAAAAATGGGATACTTTATTTTAGTGAGGCTAAGCAAAGCTGGCATGCAAGACAGCTCTAACATGCAAAGGACACTGCTGGGTTTCAGCTCCAGCTCAGCTATGTCACTCTGGGCAACTATTTCTATGCATCCTGTTCCTCTATGCATATGTTCCTCTGCCATATTTTATCTATCTCTATTGTGAACTCCATGAGACAGAGCTTTCCCCCACCAGTTTCAAGACAGCTGTCTGCACAAATGAGCCACATTTCTACTACAGGATAGGAATATTCTAAAATACCAATGATGACTAATCACACCAATTTTAATTAAGTCCATAGGAGAAGGACCTAAATCTTGGGGAAAAGTGAATACTCACTGAGGTTGAGAAATAGTGACTCTTTGTAAAAAGTTATTTTAAACAAAAATCAAGGTACCATTTATGAAAACCAGGTTCCTCAAGCTTTAAAAGAAGACTTGCAGTTTCAAATAATACATTCATTCATTATTAGTAATAATCATCAGGACTGTTGCTGCTGTCTTGTACAGGAATTTACAGAAATTAGTTGCAGCAAGATATACATTGGCATGTTATTAGTGCTCACATGCACTGCACTGTCAAAGAGCATACTGGAGGTTGAATGTGTCTCCAAATACCTGAGAAATACTTCAGTATTCTGCACCCTTCAATATTGTGCACCCTCAGGTGCACCCTTCTCTGTTGTGTTGTAACCAGGGTAAGACTTTTCAATCATACCGTTTACATTCTATAACATTTGTCTTGTAATTCTGACATCTGTGAAGGAGGTAGTATAATGCAGCATATCTCTCCACGGTTTACTGTTCTGCAGATCTTTCAAAACAGAGTATCTGTTATTCATATAGGTGAAATGCACTTCAGACCTTCACAAAATTATTATTTCTCTTGCTTAGTGTGTATTTAAACATTTCAAGGTTAAATAAGGTTTCTACCCTGTTGCCATGATGCCCTCAACAACTTCTGTCCCCAAATGCTACCACATTTAAAGTCTATGGCTTGGAACCCAGCTTAGGCTTTGAACCTACAGAAAGATCTGTCACCCAGATGAAACCTCAGTTTCTCTTTTATCTTACCATGTCTGCTTAGGAGATGTAGACACGCAGGTTTATATTGAATGGAAAGGAAAAAGGATGGCTGGAGGGCAGTTGTGAATCAGAAATTGCCTCTCTTCCACCCTTCAACAAGTGTGACTTCTGTAGGGTAAGAATGAATGCCTGACCATGCCCTCAGTGTCGTGCTGGAGATCAATGCAGAGCAACTCTGCCAAATCAGCAGGAGATTTGAATGTCCTATCACGTTTCACACAGATAACTGACCTAAAATAGTTTCATTCACAGCATCCTTACAAACTCTTTGAAAGGACTTCAAAACAGCACTAGTGCTGGAAACAGCCTGTGGCTCTGCAATGACACATATACTCATGTATAGTGCTCTGTCTCGAGGAGCCAGTTCCCTACTGGGAACTTGACAAGAGTTAGACATAAAAAGTAACAATTTGTGATCGTACTCTGGATTTTGTTCTCACTCAAGGTTATGCTAACAGGAACTAACAAGGGTGCTAACTACAGATAAGGTCTGACTTTGTTCTGAAGTCTTCTAGAGTGAGGTGAAGCATAGACCATTGTGTCACTCTCATCATCTCAGAAGGACACAGTTTCATAGGTAAAGAACCAGGTCAGCTACATGTTCAGCCCTGTTTAGGTAAGATGTACTGGAGGTCCCACTGTGCTGAGTAATACTGAACATTGGGAAAGCTGGACTTGACCCTAAGTGCATTGTTTGAAAACATTAACTTTTTGCCATGAGTTTGTTTGCTTGTTTGTTGTGAGTACACGTGCATGTAACTCTACTGGAGATTTTAAACAAATGGCAAGGTTACAAGAAATCACTTCAGATGAACAGTGAATCTGCTCCAGGTTTGCAGAAGTTACCTTGAATATATCTATGACTATTCTTGCATGCAGAAAGGTCTGAATATGTGGACTTACTGGATTTAAATTTCAAAATACTCACAAATATGAACTGAGTAAGTTACAACCATAAGGATTCTCTCAAAATCCCATGTATTAGTACTTAATATTCTTCAAAATACTATTATTGTTAAAAAAGCTCATAAGTAGTTTCTTTAATCTTATGTCCTCTGGCTGGAGTTTTTCAAGATTTTTTTTCAAGTTTTTAATTTTCAGGTCCTCCTGAACATGAGATAGTGTAATAAACCATTTCTTTCTGTGTCTCTGATTTTACAACTGAGTTACCTTGATTTTAGCCACCTTGCCTCCCCACTGCTGCCAAGTACTTCTTGGTCACTTTTGCAATAATAAAACAAGAAAAACTTACCATTAATTTATTTCTTTCTGACACAATGCCCATTCAAGCCTTCTCAAAAATGATTTCTGTTGGTACAACTGACCACATTTTATATTACATAAGTTCTGAGAACACAGTTTGAAACCAGAGATAGAAATATAAACACACTTAAGCCCAATGTCCCCAGCTCAGAAATTAACTCTGCAGTTTTGATCCAGTATCTCATACAGCCTGAATTAAGTCCTTGAATCTCAGTACAAAAGACTTGCAGAATTAGACTCTGGTTCTTAATGTACTGCCCTTACTGTAAGATTAAAATGACTGCCTTCCAGTGCATTATATAAATTATATATATTTTTATAGCCAAATACAGTAGGCCACTCTTTTATACTACATTTTTCATTCCTTCAGACTGTAAAGAGCTTTTGATACCCCAACATATTATAACTGAAATAAGATACATCCTCTAAATCTGAAGTCTTCATACTATGGTCAAAGGATATTTGTACTTGAGAACAATGGGAAATAAATATTACCAGGTATTCCTACTCAGTCCAAAAGGAGGAACACAAAAAAATGCCACAAGAAACATATAAAGAGACTGTGTATGGCAACTGCTTTACAAAAATTCTCAGTTTTCAGGCAGGAAGGAGCAAAAATGAAATCTGCTAGGAGCATATCTTATCCAGTCAAAAACTAGAACAGGCTTCCCAAAGGCAAGGCACTTAACAAAATACTTTAACTCTTGGTTAGCCTTGAAGGGGCCAGGCTATTCTATTCTATTCTATTCTATTCTATTCTATTCTATTCTATTCTATTCTATTCTATTCTATTCTATTCTATTCTATTCTATTCTATTCTATTCTATTCTATTCTATTCTATTCTATTCTATTCTATTCTATTCTATTCTATTCTATTCTATTCTATTCTATTCTATTCTATTCTATTCTATTCCATTCTATTCCATTCCATTCCATTCCATTCCATTCCATTCCATTCCATTCCATTCCATTCCATTCCATTCCATTCCATTCCATTCCATTCCATTCCATTCCATTCCATTCCATTCTCTCTTGTTGCTTATCTGTAATATATTAAAGTCTGAGTCCTGTAGGCCAGTTGCTGAGCAAATATAGAGTGTGTAACTAGCCCTACCCTGAAGAATGTGTCAACCTAAAGAGAAGCAAATGCTTGGGTACACAAAATAGCAGACCAACAATGCAGTTATTAATAGAGCTGTTGTAATTCTTACAAATTAAGATTTTGACAGATGTTCCCCGCCTTTTGATATCATTATCAGAGATATCCAACTTCCCCAAATGAGCATTTTCTCATACCTATGTACAAGTACAGTCATACACAAAACGGATTGGTCATTCCATAGAACTACATGAGAAAAATGAGTCATCAAGAAAGAAAAAAACAGAGGGGAAAAGCATTCTCCTAAAAGCTGTGTCAAATCTCTATTGTCAGCTTCTATTCCCCACACTCACTTCATCTCCTGCTGGATTATCACCTTTTCTTTAGTGCTACTAGGTAAAACATTTGTAAAACTAATCTGAGCTAGTTAAAGCAGTCTTCTTAAATAAAACTAAGGACATCTTTTTCATACTATTTTCTAACTCAGCCAAAAAGGCAAAATAACTCCATTCTCATGTTCATTTTGCAATTTTCTGTTTCCCCTGACAGTTAGTTAAAAAAGCAGAAGAGAACTATGAATAGAAATATATCTTCACATAGACAGATGTAGCCTTGTAAATCTGCCGGAGTATGGATAGTTCCCTGAGCAGAAATAACAGGGCTTATCAAAAGATCATTCAGGACAGTTATGAACAATTTGGTATATGAAATAAAGCCTAGGTTTAAGTCTAGGGTATACACTGTTACCAGCAGCAAGTAGAAGCTCTTCCAATGGAAGAGGCATAAGACAAAGCATAAAATTACCAGATTTGGTCTCGGTCCTTCTGCATTTTTCTAGGTATTGAGATTTTCTAGGCATTGTGTCTGATAACAGACACAAACAGACACTATGCTACAGCCTAAAAAGTCGTGGCATAAACAGCTTAGTTTAGAAACTACATATTATTTAGATCCACAAGGCTGCAAGAAGAGAGATTAATCTTCAGAAATTGCCCATATGACAACTGTGGTCTGTTTGTGACCACATATGACCAAAACAATGAGCAAACTTTAGTTCAAACTCCGAAACTCTGTGAATTCTTTGGTACTAATTCTAAAGAGTAGTGGTATAGAAATAAGAAGTTGTAAGCATGATACTCTTTTAAATTAATCAAAATCTGTAAGGGATAATATGAATACTAAGAAAATAGAAATTGACAGTTACCTACCAAAAATAGATTCTTTGAATATTGGGAAATGAAAAAAAAATGCATGCTAGACATATAAAATAAAGACCTTCTTCAACTGCTAGAGCCATGCACTGATAGGAAATTTAGTCCATTAATGAAACTTACTACCATAAACCCATCTATAATTGGAAGAATGTCAAAACAGTTCTTCAGGGAGAAAAAAAAAGGTGCTATGTGATAATGGAATATTATTAGAGAGTTAGAGATGCCTAATTGGCCATCTTGGAAGCTCTGATGTTTCCCTGGCACTTCCAAATACGCTACAAACAAACAAAAAAACAAAGCTTACCACTGGAGGGCATTTCATGTTAAGTTGTAAAAGAAAGGCACCTGGAGGTGCTAAGAAATTTATTACACAGCTGTTATGTCAAGATGTAGCAGAAAGGCACATGAAGGAGGTAACAAACTGTTATACCCATGTGGCACTGTTCACACAATGAAGTACAAAGGCTTCTTTACAGAACAGATGTGATAATTTCTCCATTATGAAGTATAGCAGTAATCTCTGTTGAATAAAAAGAGAAAACTCACTGAGTTTTACAGAAGAGAAGCTGTACTAGAAATCCACTGTGCCCTAAAATAGGCAAGATAGATGTTTCTCTTCAGTCAACAACCAAGTCAGCTAAGAAACCCTAGCCAAAGGATTTCCAGTAATCACAGTTTCATTACCAAAATTACTACATCCTGAAGATATTCTCATTAGCTACATTAGCTACATAAGTAAAGCAAAAAATGCAAAAAAGCCATTTCCATCTGGGGGAAAAATGGAGTGAGAAAAACTTGAGACAGAGTGTTTTGATGTTATCCAGAAGGCTTGGGGGTGGAATCTCTTTCAATAGAAGATGCTATCACTACTCTGTGGTGGGGAATACGAATATTTCTTAATTCAAAAGCAATGTCTGCTTTTCCAACAGGCATTCTGCTCAAAGGAACCTCTGACCATAAGTTTTCTCCCAAACAGCCCTCAACCACTAGCGAAGATAAAAACCTTTCTTCTGGTTTCTCCTTGACTTGATACCCCATCTTCCCTGACAAGCCCCTGCCAGAGTCCCCATCTACACCATCTGACTGGAGCCTCCATTTAACATCATGTCTGTGCATTCAGTCTCTGCTTAGCTACATCATAGGTGCACTTGCCCCTATTGTGCCTGAATTATTGTTTGGATTCACCTGCCTTCAGTGCCAGGGGTCAGTATTGTGTTGCCAAAGTCACTGCTTGGCCTGCCTCGTGGTTGCTCTCCTGTGCTGGTTTTGCACATTTGACATTTGGCAAGGAGGGAAGAAGCCACCCATGGAAATGATTTTTCTGAGAGGAAAAGGTTTTTTTCTGAAACCTTGTGGGAAACAGCCTCTTCTTGCTTTTACCTGACCCTTCCATGCTGAAAAGACACTTGCCTTCCTAAAAAAGTCCCACTTGTCCTTAGGACTGTAACTTCTGCCTCTGGGAGCCCTCCTTAACAACAGTCCTTAAATGCTTTTCCAGTCTGTCACATCCAGTAACATCTAATAGGTTTGTAAATGGTGGCAGTGAGTACTCAATTCAGCATAATAAAAATGCAATGGGAAACAGGATAAAATAATCCCTGACCATCTCCAAGTATGCATTATGAATTAGACTGAGAACATACCAAAATTTTTGATGCACCCTCAAAACAGCTACCTCACTGGTGATGCATTACGTACATATCCAAGATTCATCCTGATTGGATCCTGGGAAAAGAGCAACGAAAAGGACTAAGAATTAGACCTTTGCTGCCATACTCACTGCATGGACTCCTATTAAATTTTTCTACTTTTTTTTTTGTCTCAAGGACAGAGGGTGTCTCAAAACAGTCAGATACAGCAGGAGGTGTTTGGTACTATATTATCAGCATTGTCCTGAGAGCTGAAACATCAAGTACTCCTCTTGCTGTGTGCCTGTGTTTTGTCTCCAGATCCTCTGCTCTGTGATTCAAATTGCTACCTTTGAACTTAAAACATGGATTTGGGGTGATATTCTGGGTTTCCTCTGAACTGGCCAATGCCAAATATTTATTTAAAAACAAAATGTATTTACCTCACTGGGGATGGAGGGTTTATATTCCAAATTTTACAGATTCTGTCAGTTCTATGCACAAATACTGATTTTGGAGCATAATTTTACATCCCAAATTTGCTACATTTTGCATTAATGTTTTTCTTTAAGGTCTGGTAACAATTTAAAATTTTATATCAACAGGCACAATCAGAATATCTTTAATTTTCTGCCATTCTTAAATATTACAACTATTTCAAGCTCTTAAAATCCAAACTTGGTCTAAGACTTCTGTTCTCACTGGATCTTTTGCCACCTTCTAAAGCATCCAAAGATCTTGCCAGCTCTGGACTAAATTGAACAGGCTGTAGTTAACAGGCTAGCTCTGCTGTGACCAACACTGGTAATTTAGTTAGTACATTCCATTATACAGACATATATTAATTTGTCGTCATTTGCCAATAAATGCTATTTAGGTTTATTGTGATTAGAATGATTTTACAGTGGAATCAGGAGATAAAACATGGTCTTGAATAGTAGGTGAGTCCTAACTAAAAAACTGTTTTTCCTCATGTGAGATTATTACAGACTTTTATAGTGAAACACTATAGCTAAATCCTTTAGGTAACTTAATGCATGACTATAGCAAGAGCACATATATTTTAACACATTGTCACACTTGCCAGAACAGAAATTTCCTGAATTTATCTCAGGCAGAAATTTCCTGAGTTTATCTCAGGCAAGAAAAACAACCACTCTCCACTCCCGTGCCCCCCAACAAAAGCAAAAAAAACCCCACCAAACCAACCAACCAACCAACCAACCAACCAACCAACCAACCAACCAACCAAAAAAAACCAACAAAAAAACCCCAACAAACCCCCCCCCCCAAAAAACAACAACAAAAAACCCCCCAAAAACAAAAACCAACCAATCAAACAAAAATTCTACTGCTGCTGAACCATGGTCACACAGTGATTTCAGTCTCAACAAAACTCAGGTTTCTGATAGTAGCTTAGTAGCTTAGCAAAACAATTCCTCCCTTTTCTTTGCTGCCAGTAAAATTTCGTTAAAATTCGCACCCAGTTTTCCGCAATGCACCAGGCCTCTTAGTGGAAGACACAGAATGGTAAACCACAATATATAATTGTCACTTTGAGTGGTTCCCTTAAAGAGCTGGCTTAGTCAGAGAAAGAATCTATTTTTGTTTCTCTCCAAAGTGATCAGCAGAGTCAAAGCTGCTGCTTGTATTTGTGACTCTCAGTGCAGCCAGGAGTTCAGTGGAGCTGCCAAACCCTGCCAGGGGCTGCCAGCCTGTACAGTGCATGCTAAACCTGAGAGGGGTTGGACCATGGGAGGCCATGGCTGCCCCTTCCAGATGTCTGCTCTGCTACCCTACTGCACTAATACTTAACAAAAAGATGGAGGAAGTTACTTTTCTAAATTCTGTTTGTGGAGTGACTTTGCAGTTTAGTTGCACCAAAACAGGTGAGAAGCTGGTTAAACTGTAGTAAATTGCAAGGTTTAATCAGGACTGTTATTTCTTTCAGTCTCTAGTTGAAAGCCTTGTGTTGTTAGGCTGGAGCAAAGCTAAATGACCTAGTCAATGAGTACCCTGCTAAGAAATCTCTTAGGTGTTTTTCCAGGAAACCAAACAAAGAAGTTCCTACTAGAAATGGTACTGTATAGTATTCTCAGAAATCTAATGTATCTGGTTGCAGATAAACACATAAACACAACATGTTACAAAGAACTGGAATTTTAATAGGACAATTACCTGAAAAAAACCCCAATGTATCTATTTATTTGGAGTAAATAGGAGCTACATAAAATGGATAATAGGTCCTCATTGAATAGAGAGCAGCTTAGAAGACCTTTTAGTTGCCAAATATTGATTAAGGTCATAAACACTCAAACCCATGGAATTACAATTACAACTCCAAAACTAGAAATTTTTGTTTTGTTTTGTTTTCATAGTGTAAGCAAGTGTTGGCAATATGGACAACAACAACATCAGTATGAGAAAAATACAGTAGGTGTTAGTTTCTTTAAACTTGATAAAATAACATCAAAGACAAGTAATTTTTAGTAAAATATGGTGGTGCTAAAACCAGATAAACATAGTTTGTTTAAAATAGATCAGGTTGACTAATTGCATCTGTCTACTCGTATTTGTATGCTGAGCAGACAAAATATTGTGCACCCAGGCCTTGATGCTATAATTGGATCTGTGCATACAGATCTCTGTTCTTCCTCAACATTCTGTTTAATTAATTTACACTATATACCTCTTTAAAGTAAACAAGACCATCATTCAGTTTATATGTTCATATAAAAGAGGCAGCTGGAAACAACACATCCATTCAACACAATCACATACACTGAATTTATAGACAGCACAACTCCATGGACTTCCTGAAAGCTGCAAGAAACAAGAAATTGACATGGAGCAGGAAGAATACAGTTTAAATTAATGAGAAAAAGAGAAAAAGCAACGACATAAAGAATCAGACAAGCAAGTAGAAATTATTAACTAGATATTAAAATATTAAAAGTGGACCAATTAAAAACAAACAAAACCACAAATTAATAAAACCTCCAAACCCCAAACAAACAAAAAACCCACTAAAAGTGTGACAGGTGAAATAGGAATATAACTCTCAAACCCCAAGTTTGCTTTCTAGAAGTGTTTTCTCTCCTATCTCTGTCTTTTCCCTTCACTCCTTGACTCCCAGGAAGGGAATGATAAAAGTTTTCTTCCTTTCTGTTGTTCCCCGCTTCTGTTAGCAAACAGCTCAAAGACCCTATCACAAAGGATTTATTTTCCTTTTCTATTATAACAATCTATCAAAATTTCTATTGGCTTTGTGAAATGCAGTTGAAAGTTAATTTAAAAGCATTCTTCAATGGCAGCAAAGTCTAGATTACTGGCAAAACACACTTCTTTCTATTTTTATAGTGTACAGAGCAATTACAGGAGAACCCTTATAGTATTTTAAAATTACATTGTATATTTAACTTGTAACAAGAAACATGTGTGCTAAGGGATGAAACTGTATGTCATTTTTCACAATCTGACCTCTAATGAAAAGTTCTTTCAAAGGACTCCAAAATCCTTAATTTTTAGATTTATAAATGTATAAAAATTTAATAACTAACATATATAAAATATATTGAAATACATTGGAAATATTGAATATATTAGTATATTCTCATATGCCTGTATGTATGTTCTCACAGTAGCATATCTAAAATGGATACACCTATATTCTTACTTTCTTTTCTATAATCATAATAACTGACCCAAACATAACTATTTCTGGGTCTGCTGTTATGTCTAAAACTTATTTTTGAGCCTTATGTTAAGACTAAAATTCATTTTATTCAAACAGCTGCTCCCCAAAGTAGTTATTTGATCATGGTGGTTTGTCTTGTTCCTGTAGTTTGTGGGGGAAGAGAAAAGCAAACTTCTAGATACTCTTGTTTTCTTAGGAGTGAAGTCCATCAGACTCACAGGACATTCAAGGATTGTCCTGTGACTGTCATCCATTTGATTGAGGCTACACTTTCGTTTAACAACACAGCCCAGAAAAGGAGTTATCTCAGGGAAGTCCACCCTACACAGGAGATAACCAAAGGAACACAATTCCTTGGAGATACACAAAACAAAGATGTCTCTGTCTGGTATCTCCAGGGCACCTCCTGTCCTCCAGCACTCACTTTTAGGGAGCAGGATGTAGACGCAGCTCACTTGAACTGCACACAGCCATGAGTATGTCACCAGACCTTGCTTGGCATCACTCAGTTTCCTGCTCTACTCTCCAGACAGGGGACCAGACATCTGTCCACTGTCCCACCTATGGACTCTGGAGCTACCAGCTTGAGCTATTACTTTATTGTTTAGTTATTGTACCCAGAGGATGTGGATGTCTGAAACTCTGCTATGGGAAACCTGGGGTCAAGATGGTGAGGAAATCTGGTGTGACTCTGTGAGTGGGGAGGTGCAGCTGTGAAGAGGCCTTAGTCCCAGCTCAGGTGGTGCAAGAGTGACTGCCAGAGTGGCTCCAGGTCAGGTGGGGAAGTTTCCTTTACATATGGCACAGCAAATTTACAAAGCCACATGTCCAGCTTTAACAGAGACAGGAGCTGACCACCTTTTAATAGCGCAACAGCTGTGCCCCGTGGAGAGGTGGCATGCCCAGCATCCAGCTCGGGACTGGTACCTGAATCCTGTCTGGTGGTGCTGGGTGAGCAGCTGGCTTTCTCCCTCTGTCCTGGCTGCCCTGGGTGCTCTGTGGGGACCCAAAGGCTGGGGGGACACTGGGGCCCTCAAGGGATGGTGAAATCCCTGACCTGTGGCTGGCCTCTGAACCTTGCAGGGCCAGGGCCAGGGGAGGAGTGGATAGGAAGCTGCCCAGTAGAAAAGGACCTGGGGGTGCCAGTCTACAGATAATGGAACATGAGTCAGCAGTGAGCCCAGCTGACCAAAAATGACAATGTCATCTTGGCTTGTACCAGAAATAGTGTGGCCATGAGCACCAGAACAGTGACCACCCCTCTGTACTGGGCACTGGTGAGACTGTGCTTCAAGTGCTGCTTTCAGTGCTGAGCAGGAAAGACACTGGGGTTCTGGAGAGAGCACAGAGAAGGAAAACATAATTGAGGAAAGGCTTGGAGCACAAGTCTGATGAAGAGCAACTGAGGGAGCTGGGGGTGTTTATCCTGTAGAAAAGCAAGCTCAGCGGAGATCTCATCACTCTCCATAACTGCCTGAAAGGAGGCTATAGTCAGGCCAGGGCCGGTCTCTTCCTCCAGGCAACCAGGGATACGACAAGAGGGAATGGTCTCACGCTGTGCTAGGGAAGGACATTAGGAGGAATTTTTTTCACAGAAGGGGGGATTAAAGTTTGGAATGGGCTGCGCAGGGATGTAGTAGTCACCGTCCCTGGAGTGTTTAACGAAGGACTGGACGCATTGCCACGGTTTAATCGACATAGTGTTCGGTCACAGGTCGGGCTCGATGACCTCGCAGTCTTTTCCAACTTAAAGGATACTGATGCATCGCTGCCGCGCTCCCACGCCCGGGGCAGGCGGGCGAGCCCCTGGCACAGCCCGACCGCGCCCCACAGCGGCGGAACCGCCGCACTGCGCAGGCGCCGCGCAGGGAAAGCCGGCTGGGGGAGGCGGGCCCTCGGTGCGCATGCGCCACGATCCACTCGGAGGCGGCCCCGCCCGCTGGTCCGGGCCGGGCCGGGCCGAGCACGGGGGTCTCGCTCCGCCGCCGCGCCGGGGACGCATTCAGGGGCGGCCAGCGGCTGCTGCCCGCGGGGAGCGCCCTGAGGCTTCTACCTGGTGCCGCCTGGGGCGGGGCGGGGCGGGGCGGGGCGGGGCGGGGCGGTGACCAGCACATCCCGGCTCCTTCTTCCTCGGAGCAACGGGGGTGGAGAGATAGGGGCTGGGGGAGGTTCTCTCCGCCTCCGTCGGAGGGAGCGGAGCGGAGCGGAGTGGAGTGGAGTGAGGGGAAAGGTGGGTGTCGGAGAGGGGCTGGGTTTTGGAGGGGCCGGGCTTGGGGTGGGGATATTCCCGAGGGCTGCTCCGCCAGGTAGTTGTGGAAGGAGGAAGCCGGCGGCCGTCACCGACCTGGAGCTGAGGGGCTGGGCGCTGCCGCGGGGAACTTTGTGGTACTCGGTGCGTGCGGGTCTCGCTTCCGTTCCCTTCCTCTTTCTCTCTTTTTCTCACAGCGCGGCCAGACTCGCGTTTTCCCCAGGGCCGTGGCCGGGGTGGGTTTCCCGCCCCGTGGGGGCCGTGGCCCCGCGCCCGGCCGCCCCGGGATGCGCCGGGAAGCGCCGCTCCGCGGGGCGGAGGTGGCGGCCGCCGCTCGGGGCCTGCGCTTGCCCGGCTGTTAAACTTTATTGCGGAGTTACCTTTTTTGAGGTAGTAAAAAAGGTCCTTTGGCGCGCGGGTTTCTTAGCGGTGAGTCGCAGTGAGTTTTTGGGTGTTTGGGTTTCACGTCGTAGGTGAAGTTTACTACGCCAGGTCTGGGGCGTGCTTGTCTGTAGCAGAGAAAGCGTCGAGCCTCTGCTCCTTGCCTGGTCGCTGGTGCTTGGTGGAAGTGCTTATGTGAAAGCGAACTGATTGACATCTATTCTGCAGGGTTAATCAATAATCAGAATGGTTATTAATGTAATGCATTTTTATAGACCTTACTGAAAGCCTTAACTATGCAGAAGATTGTTACAGGGTGACGTTGTGACACCATTGTCATCCTCAGAAGATAAAAATATTTTAAACAAGTCTGAAGTATTGTTCTCCCATTACTAGGATAGTGTGATGGTAGCTGGCTGTTGTATGTCTTGATAAACTTTTTCAGCTTGAAACTAAGTAATAAACTCAAGTTCATTGTGTGTACTGCCAACTTCCCTCACTGCATTTTAACTGAAAATGTGGTTGCTGTTATTTTTCCTTTACCTATACATGTTTCAAAATCCGGAGTCTAGGAAGCATGACCATAGTGGGAAATTCAGTTGTCCCAGGGAACTAACCTTGCCTAATGTTTATTTTTTTTTATCATAATCGTATGCAGAGGTGAAAATACAAGTACTTACTGAAATCAGCTTCCAACTTCATGCAAAGATGTAGATATTGCATACACTACCTTGAACTTGCATCCTGCATCTCAGTGGCATGTAAAATCTTTGCTATTCTTAAAATCTAGGTATTCTGATACAAAAGTTAAGAAGGCTTCTTTTTCCCTTGTGATTCAAAAAACTTCCTGATGTCTTTTAACACATTTTGTGGTAGAAGCCTTTATAGGGAGATGTGTTGACTAGACCAGTCTTTTATAAATGCTGATTAATCAAACAGCAAATTGTTTTAAGAGGTATCTTTTTTAAGAATTTAAATTTTAAAATGTACTGAGTAATTCTGCTATGTTCATCATTTTTTCACATTTTCTTTAAAACTGCATGTTGCAAAATTTCAGGAGAAAATTAGGGAAGTTCTCACTGGAGTGAGAATCTTTTTTTTTATTCATCTGTCAAATGTGCTTATGGAGGAACTTGTGACTTTATTTTTCCTTTGTTCTATTTGAGAATACAGGTCTTTGGGTTTTTTTCTTAAGTTGTGGAATTGCTGTCTAATGTAGGTGTATGATTCCTATGCTGTCATACACCTAGTATGATGAGTCCCTTTTGCCAAGTATTTTTAAAAATTTTCATAAAGGTTTTGTTATTTTATTCAAGAAAGTAGTGGAAAAGAGTCGTCTGTCAGTTGATGTACTGCCCTGAAATACTAATGAAGATACCTTAATATTGACATTGATTCTGCTTTGGGCAGAAATGACGCAGGTAAAGTATACATAGTTCTTAAACTGTACAAATCTAACATTGCAAAGTAGAACTTCCCTAATAAACTTCCTTTTGAGAGAGTAAAACAAAGACTATAGATACATTAAAAGTGAATCAACTGAGTGTTTTTAAAGAAATTTTTGGAAGTAGAGCCTTTGTGTTTCAGTGAAGATACAGGTGGTTGGTGAAAACTGCAAGTTTGAGTATGCTCTCAGATGCTAAGTGCTGCCTGTGACACTTCAGGAACACCAGGGGGTTTTGGGTGATTCGGGGGTGTTCTTTTTTTGTTAGAAGATGCTAAATACCTTCTGAGAATTGAATATCGTTGGTTGATCACTTAACTGTTAGTCAAAAATGCAGGCTGTTAAGATAGGTGTTGATTAAACTGCTCTAGTAAACCTAAAGTAAAACAAAATTTTTCATAAGCCATTTTGTGACTTTTTATTTTCAAGGTAATTTACTTAAAAAAAAAAAAAAAGAAGTAAAAGAGGAAAAATTGCATTTCCTCGCTGCTTTAATACAGAAATGGTGGCATCGGTTTATTTCTGTAGAGTGTTGAGGCTAATTTAGATCCAAACCTTAAATTTAATGAGGATGAGAAGATGTTTAAGTAAACACAGAGAAATAATTTTTATTTTTATCAGAAAACTTCTGTAGAAAGCTGTCAACATTTCAGTTTTATGGCAAAGAAATTGTCTCTTTATTTAAGCTTATTGTGTTAGCAGGAAAATGTGACACAAGTTAAACTGGTAAAATGCAAAGAAACCAGAATGGTGTGAACTGTAATTTTTTGTTGGCTATGAAAAGCAGACTAGATATGTACCTAGACCTATGGGTGTTTGTAATTGAGGTTAGTGGCTTCTTTAAGGGTTAGTAAGAGGGCAACTCAGAGACAACACTAAACACAGCAACTGCACTTTATTTTCAAATTAAATTCCGTCATTCTGGTTCCAGATTAAATCTTCAGGTAATAAGACTATGGAATTCTGGAAGCTCAAGCTTTTGAAGAGTCATCAACAACTTCCTTATTATTATCCATGGATTTCTGGCTCAGAAGCCTTTGTTTATTTATTTATATTCTATATAGAATTGCAGAGTTTACTTTTTCCTGTTGTTTCTTAAATACTAGTTTTTAACCCACATGTGCTTGTGGGAAACATGTAGTGTAGCCTAGTATGAATAAGGTTACCTCTCCTGAGCTTGGTCTTCACTCCCCAATCTTGTTTACTACTGCTAGCTGATATAATCAGAAATGGAAATCATCTCTCACAATCAGAAACATGAAAATAGCAAAATATAAACGAATCTTCTAGTTTTCCTAGCAGCTGTCAAATTACTGTTCATTTCATTTTGTCTGTAGTCAAGAAAATTGTTCTGCTTTGTGTACCCTGTCTGGGGAGACAAGCAGTTGATTTGGGTTCTACCACTGAGTATTTGTCAGGTTTTCTGCTGAACTTATCTGTGTTAAGTGATAAGCAAAGTATTTGTCAACTGTCTTTTAAAGGATATCCTGAATAAACAAAATCTTGTATCAAAACATGAGGATGAGAGTTAGTTATATAATAAAATCATGCCTGCAAGGTACATTTCTTAATTATTTTGCACTCACTAACTGTTGCATGTAATTGCACTCTTACTTTTGGGTTTCCTGCTTTTGACCATTGTATATATTTTGTACTTCTGGTTTCACTTGGTGCTGCATATTTTTAATGAAAGACTATATTTAAGAGACTTTTTTTCCTTTTTCTCATTTCAGCATGTGAAAATTGTACCTATTTCTTCAGGTCTGTGGATGTGAGTTTCACTTTGGTGTTGGAGGCAGTATTTTTGAGACACTTTGCAGAGTGGGTAAGTGAAAAAGCATTTTGTCTACTCCTCTTGACACCACTCTTCCCTGCTCTTGCTGTTTCCCTCTTGGCTGAAGTTGTTCAAACTCAGGTCTACTGCCAAAACAGCTGCACCATCCTCAGCAGTGCATTTCTGCACCTCCCTCATAGTGTAGCAACTGTCATATGTGAGCTGCATGATAAAATAAAGTATTCTGGTACTATGCTGCCTTGCCGTTGTTAGTCACTGCAATGAGAGCCGTGAAAACACAAGGGTGAGGAATAGTATGACTGCCTTTGCTCACTGCAGCCATAGATCAACTTAAACTGTCCAGGAAACCACACCCTGAATTTCTTGTGAAAGCCAATGGAATGAATGCTCATATGATTCAATAAACCAACCATTATCTTTGCAATTAACTTCCTTAATCATGCTGAACTGCTAGTAATTTAACTTGTTGCCATTCTTCTGTTGCTATTCTTATTCATGAAAAGCCATGGTGTATTGCAATGGCTTTTAAAGTCAAGGAGAAGATAAATCATTATTTCTGTAGTGAGTAGTAGAAGCAAAGGAATAAGAATTGTGTTTGCATAGGTACACTCTCTGAAAGTGTGCATACTTCATACCAGTGCACAGTGTATGATGGGCTCAGTGATCTCTATTAGGATCTTACAATTTAAATGACACATTACTGTTTTCATGGAAGGTGGATTGCATTAATGACGGAAATATGGATGATCCAAAACCAGTTCATATAGGCAGAAATCAAATCATACCATGTTGTCTGCTTTAGGTGGGACCAGACTGTATGGCAAAACAGGGAAATGATAAGCCTTTCCTTGTCTGTCAGCTGCATGGTAGCTACAACTGAAGTGGCACATGAGAAGGATGTGACAAAATTCTAGAGTATTGCTCCAGCTATTGATCCAGCTTAGTAGATGATTCCTAGACTGCACTGCTTTGGAAAGGACAATAAACATTTTTTTAAAGCAAGAATTCAAAGCACTTTTTTGCACATGTCCAGAGTGATAACATAACTCAAGCACTGCATTTGAATGTGTAAATTATGTTTCAACACTTTGAGATACTCTCCTATTTTAAAGGTATTTTCCAACCTAAATGATTCTGTGATTCTACATGTCTTCAGGCTTTTAACCATCATGTTTTCTAGGTTAAAAACAAATACTGTTCAGCAGTTAGCAAGAAATGCATGATGGTGCAGTGATCCCAAAGACCACTGAAAATTAAAAGAATATAGCATCCAAGTATTTTATTGACTTGTAACATTAAGAAGTGATGTAATTTAATTAATAAGTTACATGTAGTCCCTCTTGGTGTTTTTAGGCCTTCTTTGTCTTTCCTGATTGTGCTCAGATTAATTAGGATTTTGTTTCTCTTTTTTTGTTTGGTTTTTTTCTGTAGGTTTTTTGCTGGTACACTTTCTCACTTTATTACACATGATACTGAATTCATTTTCTTACTCTTTTGATTTGTCAGTTCATCTGTTTCTATTTTCTAGTCTCTAGTTTGTCTTTCTTGCTCCATGTATACAGACAAGCTGTTTGTTCTGGTCTTATGTTACCAGGAAAGCTACTCTGGCTTCATGTCTGTTCCTTCCCCTTCATCTCAGTTATCCATCCTTTCCCAAAATATAATCGATGTTGGAGTAATTAATGGGAAGTTATTCAGTGCCATCAGTATATGACCTTGGACATGATGGAAGTTGTAATGCAAAACTTAGTTTCTCTGGAGGAAACTTCTTGAACTCAAAAGCAGGTGATATTCTAGTTTGTCATTTGATTTCTGACCCTGTAAGAAACGTTTTTGTGTGTAATAAAACCTGGTAGAGAAACTGAGTTGTCTTAATTGTCATTAGTTTGAAATTCTGTCATAGAAGAGTCTTGTTTCTATATAATTTTCTTTTACTGTGTACATCTCTGCTTGCAAAGGTACAATGGTTTTCTGAAATAGAAAACAAATGTATGGAAGTAAAATTAAATGCTTTTAAAGTGTGAAAGTAGCTTGGAAATACCTCTATATTGCTGAATATTTCCTGCAGTGCTCCATAACATACTGTCCATAGGGAAATCGGACATCTTGCTCATAGTAATTTTGTCTTGCTGTTGATGTCACATATCAACTATACATGTATATATTTATATGTATATACTGTAATGGGACTTCTGTGCCTATGAAAAGGTCACTGTATACTGTTCCTCTGTAGCATCTGCACTATATAGCTTGTTTTTGGTGTATAATGGTTGCTCTCTGTAGGGCTGAACATTGGACAATAAATGCAATCTTTGGTGTAGAATCCATAAGCAGTAACATTGTAATTCGTTAGAATTTTTTTATTTTTGTGAACTTTATTTTGGACACAAAAGTTCATCTATTTTGTGTACAAAATGATATTTTTAGTGCATGTGTGTGACAAGTGTAGTCTAACATGTTGTGAAGGATCTTATGTTCTCTCAGAGGAGCTATTTATCATGGCACAGATTGCCATTTCAGTGTGTACCTTAAAATATAATATGAGAGTAACTCAGAACACACACACACACACAAAGCAGTGTCTCAGCAGGATCCAGCGTTCTCAAAGCATGCAATCCAAGATAAGATTTGAACTGTCCTAGACTGAAAAGTGTTAGTCGTTCAATTTTTAACCAAATGGCCAAATTTAAAACTGTAGACTGTAGTATTTTATAAAGCACAGAGTATTAATAGGTTGCATGAATTTGATTATTGATAAAATTTAGGTGTTGTATTTGCTTCATAGGGTTTCTTCTCCAAATCATGTTTCTTGCATAGCTGGTTGTATGTTTTACTGTTAAATCACTTCATAGTATACTTTAATCAGGGAAAACTAATTTTTTTACCAGCTGACTTGTGTGTTCCATTGAGAGGTGGAAGAAATGAAGACTGTTAGATGATGTATCACTGTGAAGTAAAACTGAAGGGAAAAGTTCATGTTGTGTAACTAATGTAATATTAGGTGCAGGATTGAGCAAGGGGAAGGAGAAGTCCTTGGTCCATGTATACTGAAGAGGTGAAGCATTCATTTCAATAAAAGATGCATGTTTTCTGGATATAGGGCATAATGTAAACAAAAACAGGGGTTTATTGATGCTGTGCTATCTCCTGAGTCTGCCAACGGGCTGAGATTATGACTTTCCCTTCCCTTACTGTATTAATATGGAAACTTTTATCTAAAGGATGATCCTTACAGGGACTAGTTTGTTATGAAGTTTTCCAAAAGATGATGTGGAGGTGGCCCCGAGAAACACAGACCACCACATGAGAGTATTTCTCAGAGTGAGAAACTGATAAGAAACATTATTAAGGAAGCAGAGAGGAAACCAAATACACACAAGACAGAAAGCATCAGAGCTGTGGGATTCATAGGTTTGATCATGTTTTCCTTGCATACAACACTACTCTTCTAGAAAGCATTAAGGAGTAATTAAATATTCACCTTGTAGAAATATTGAATCTACTGTTGAACTTGAGCCAAATCTTTCACCTGCTAGAACAAGAGCTTATTCAACTCAGTTTGTGTGATGCACATCATCAAACAGACTTCTATTACTTTCCAGCCTCTTTAGTTTGAGTGTGTAATTCTTAGAGCATTTAGTCCTAGATTTAAATAATTGTTTGTGCATATAAATTTTCCTTTAAAAAATGTAAAAATTACTCTCTTTTGTATGAAATTTTAAATTGTGAAACAGAAAATTCTATAGTCAAAAATCATACAGTCAGGAATACACACCTTTAGAGTTTCACAGTTAATTTGAGACTGGAAAGATTTTTTTTTTTTTTTAACTATTTGTAAGACACTAAAAATTAAGTTTGATCAATCATTTAACTTCAAAGCATGAAACTACTTTATCTGTTAAGAGTCAAGACTTTTTGGTATCTTCCTGTGAATCTGTGATGGTTTTTGGATACATGGGAAGTGAGTTTGCTCCTCCCCTCACCCTCCAATGTTATTTTCTTAAACTAAGCTGTGTATATTTGATCCTGCCAAACAATAGGAATCAAAGTAACAAAAGCAGATGTCTTTTATGCTGCAAGGTAGAGCTGCTGATAAACACTATCCTGGAATTTTTCTGTTTCCAGAAGGAACTAGAGTTAAAAATGGGTGCTAAAAATGATGCTTTAGATAGCAATTTTGCAGAATATTTTGTGATCCAACCAGTTGTTTTCATTCTCTTTCTTCGTGCTGTGCAAGTTAAACTATTTCCTTTGCAAGAGAAAAAAAATAATCCACAGTTCATCACATTTTCTCTTTTATCACAGTATTTTTCTTTCTCCCTTTAGCTGCTTACCATTACCTTTCTGTAATTTGCTAACATCTTTCAAATTTTTTTCCAACTTTTTTAATACATGTTGTTACATAGCATAAGAGTTGTTACAGATCTCTTAGCAGTTGATTTAAGTGGAAGAATCTCTTTTATATCCTTTCTCATATTAGCTCTTTTGTTAAAACCCCTCTTGAGTTTTGCTGTTACCGTATTACTTGGCATTAGTGTCATGGTTTTGTCCTATTTCTTTCAGATCTACTCCTTTATTTTAACTTTTAAGAATAAATGATAAATCAGATTGTGCAGTTATGATAGTTTGTAAGGCTATGTAAATTTTATTCTGACCAAGTTCAAGAGAGACAGATTATTGGTGGTTTATTTGGGGTCCTGGGTGTTAGAGCATGACTTGTGCATGGTAAAGTATAAAATGATGCAAAACCCTACACGGAGTGGCATTGTATAGATACGTTTGTGACTTTAAGTATAAAATCTTTAAATTTAAAGCCAAGTCTCTTCATCTGTACAGCACTTAATTCTGTATAGTGTTTATTTTCCTATATTCACTTTCTTATTAAGAATTATAATTAAGACCTTTAGTAAGGAATGTGTTAAGTGTTCTATTGATAGTTGGGAAAAGGTATATATGTGAAAAAAATATATTGTGTAACGTAAGTAAATTTTCTTCACAAAAACCTGTGATAACTCCTGAGGAAAACTTAATTTTCATATATTTAAGGCTTAAGCTGGCTAGAAAGCATAAACATCAATCTTTGTTTTTAGTAAAGTTTGTATTTATACTGCCAGAAAACAGTATTATTGGAAATTGTAAAATGATGATATCACAAAGAAAAGCATCTTTGATGACAGTTTCAAAGAAAACTCTACGTCTGCCATGATGCCTGCTGGATCTCTGGAATATTCACAGTGGTGTTTGGGTTATTGTCCTTTTGGATGAGCTTAAAAGCCTTCACACTAATAGAGGTATTTCTGACTTTAAGAATCAAAATGCGTATTTTATATTCATTAAAAAACTAAGCTTGTCACTCTTAATTTTACAGTTTTTGATAATCAGCTCTCAAGGTTGCTTTTGCATGTTTTGCATCTTCAAGAGGAAAATGTTATTTCCTTATGTTCTTGCCCTGTAACTAGCATAAATGCAAAGTACATTATATTTTTCTCTTAACATTTTAATTACTGTTCTGTAACTCTTTGAAAGTGTCCAGTACCTCGTGACTGGTACAGGAGGGAGCCTCAGTAGCTGACAACAGAGGCAGTGGAGCCAGCTGTGTTTCTGGCAGACCCAATGGGTGTCCAAAGCTACAGAAGAGCAGCTATTGCTGCTAAGACAGTGCTTCTGGGGTGGCTGGTGACCAGCAGCTTGAGCCTGTGCTTGATGGTTCTCTTTATAGTGAAGGAAAGGAAGCTTGCTTGTTTGTGGTCATTGCCTATAGTATCCTTTTTCAGCTTACTGAAATGGTAGGCTTTATATGTGTACGATCAGTTCATTTTTAATACAAATATATGGTTTTGAAATTTCCTGTAGTTTGCCTCTACTTTCTTTGAAATCTTTTTATTTTGGCATCAACAGCATTGTACTTCATATTAAATCCCCGTTTTGGAAGCTGCATATTTTTTGCAAACATGAAAGAGGAAGAAAGAGTAAATGGATATAGCAATTATTTAGAGACATGCTGCAGAAGTAGAAGATAATGGAAATTTTCACTCTTTTCATGGCCCCCAGCTTTTGTTTTCGCAATCAGATTCTATAAAAATTAATAAAGTATGCAGTAGAGCAGTTAGTTTAAATATAACTATGGTTTATTACTGGTATAGCTTGAAATTACTATGTTTTGAAATTTGCCCTTTTGGGGGAAATTTCAAGTAATTAATTTATTTGCCACATAAACTCTTGCAGACAAAATGTGCAGTTTTAATTTACATGCATGGAGAGAGGAACTTTTTGAAATAATTATTTTCCCTTAAAATTGCCTATGCTCTTTTTTCATAATGAAACATATGATCATACTCTTCCTTATTGTTGTCTTAAAAATAATACCATAGAAAGATGACTAGCTAAATTCTAGGAAAACCATTAGTACAAATATAAGTTTCCCTGGAACTCTCCCATTTTTAGTTGAACTGAACTGAGTAATTTTTGACTTCTAGAAAATAAAAGAGAAAGAAAATATTGCAGTTGAAAGCTGAGGGGAGGGTAATAAGGGTGTTACTTATAGCTATTTTTTAAATTAAAGGATTGTTTATCAGATTCAGTGATTCCAGAAGTAATGCGAAATAGATGCCTGCCATAATTTTAGCATATGGATATGTTCTAAAGAAGAATTTTGCAGTACTAGACTTACCCGTCTGTTTCCAACTATATTCTACTCACAAAGATTTTAGAAGCTTAGAGTTGCTGACTTTCAGATGTTTGTTTTATGCTTTCGCTATGAACGCGGTGGGTTTTATCCTGGAATTGGAGTATAATTTCCATAAATTGCTATCAGACTTCTAAAAATTGTAGAACAGGTGAAGCAGTTTCAGGACAGGCACCTATTGCTGTAGTCAGTCGTGCAATATGCCTTATTAGTCAGGGAAATTGATGTGGTAGGTACAGAAGGATACTTTTCTTTAACCTATCATCGAGTGCCACACTTTGGGGTGGGCTCTTATTGGTCTGTTTACTCAGCATTATAGATGTTACCCGTTTTTAAAGAAATGTCCAAAATCAAATTAAGCTTTCTAAGAAACTGGTTTCTAGTTCCTTCTCAGTAATACAAGGAAATAATTAAGTTTATTCTAGATTTAGTTAATCTAGCTGTAGCTGTTATATTTCTCTTATTTTACTCGTCACCAAGTAATAATTCCCAAAAAATGTAAAGATGCTGCCTTGCAGTAGGAGAGGTGGAAAGTCTTACGGTGTAAAAAAAACAAGTCTTAAGATGTTAGATGATTCATATGGAATGATGGAAGGTGTGCAGGAACAGAGGAGGATATTGCAGCCTTGGTTTGGTAGCTGTCCTTGTTTTGAACAATTCCATTTGCCTCATTTAGCAGTCTAAAAGAGGGAATATTCACCATGTAATTGGTCCAGTCCTGGCACTCGGAAGGCACGGGCTGCTTTCTGTGAAGTAGGCTTTGTGCTGGAAGATGTGTTTATATGGGAAAGGTTAGGCAGTGTGGTTACTTGTCCTGCCTGCCTCTTCATTTTCACTGTGTGGCCTCACAGAGAGCTGGTGCAAACTCATTGAGATTAAGCGGCTATTTTACCCCACATAGTTGTGCTGTGAAAACTGCTGGACTTAAATCGTGGATAACTAAGAAGTAACCAGTGGAAATCTTGTATACAGAGAGAGATTAGGGACATAGTAGGACTCTCTAGCCTCTGTAGAAAGATTCAATTGGAATCCTGTAAGCCATTGTCTTGGGCACAGTACCCTCTTGTGTGGACTTTTTCAGCACTAAAGGCCTTGCAAACCCGTTTACCTCAGCAGTCTTTAGCAGATCTTTGTCATCACATTAAATGCTTTATGTTACAAAGTATTTTAAAAATATCTCTTTCATCTCTATGTGGGAAAGAAAGAGATTGAACCAAAGGTCTTTACAGACTTAAATTTTGTAATTTCTTTGTGTATTCTGTATGAGCAGAATTGTGAAAACATTGAAGAGGTAAATGTCATCTTTTTCATTAATCCAGAATATCTCAAACATACACATTTTGTACTTCAACTTGCACAACAGCCATGATGTCAGTTCATCTTTGCAATCTCCTAGAACATTTTTGCTTTCAGTCAGTGACTGAGAAGGTTTATAATTTATAAGCCAGCTAAATAAGGAGATGATGAAAAGCATCTTTTTGGTATTCTTGTACTTGAGAAATACCTTGGTCAGCCACTTGCAAAAACAGTGGCATTCCTAGTAGTTTTCATATACCACATCCTTCCAAGAGGTATGCTATAGTTAATAAATGTGCTGTAATTGTACGAGTAGGTATATAACTTAGTATGGATACAGAAAGTTAAAAAATGGAACAGTGTTTCATTGGAACATTCAGATAATTAAAAAATAACCATAATCTTCAGGTAAGATTCTAAATTCTTCTGTAAGAAACTGAGTTTTGTAGTCAGGGCTCTAGATTTAGGAAGCCTAGGCCACATCAATTATTCTACCATGTCTTGATTTAAACTTTGCTTTATTTGGTTTTTAATGCAAACATAGTTGAAAATATGACAATTTATAAATAATCCTCGTATCAGGCTGAAAATATGAAGACAGTTATGCATTGGAAATTATGATGGTTCCCAGTATTGTATGAAGGCCAAAGCTTTGTTGATCTTTTATTAAACCAAGTAAAACAATTGCATACGTGATGAGCTTGGAGTTTAAAGAGTCCCTTTGTGTTTTGGCTACTGTAGTGGGTTAATGGTTGTCAGTGTAATAGCAAAATCTAGGCAACTGTCTTAGAATATAGTGGCTGAATGATGTGTCAGTTTTAAGTACAGGCAAATGTCATGGATGAAGGATGTAATCTTGGTATAATTATTCTGTTGAAGCTGGTTTAGTCTACCATCCTGGACTAGCAGCTCATTGTGTGCTGCAGTGAGCTACAGCTTCAGTTTTATGGATACAGGCCAGTTGCACAGAGAGTTGTAACGCAGGTCACTCCAGCCATCTGAATTGTGTTTCTTTGTGTGTGTGCTAAAAATGGAAGAGATTGGAAGATTATCTTCTAAAAATATGAGGTGTGGTTTTTTTTTAATACCAGTGTATATAAAATTAAATATGAAATTGAAAGATATGTTGAACATGGTAATATGCCTGATTTTTTTCACAGCCTTCTGGAAATAGGCAGAGATTTCTTCTGTTGAATAAATGGTAAACTAAAAACCAAATTAAAGCCTCCACACCAGGAATTGCATCACTTTTTCTTCTTGGCTTCCAGTAGATAAAAGGAAGGCTAGATGTAATAATGGACCATCATTAATACCTTTTACTATATCTGCACATACAGCTTTTGTTTAATTAGCATGATATGCATTTTACAATCAAAATATGCGCTTTTGGTGCAGCACCTGAGTGCTGGTATACTCAATATACTGCTAATAAGAGAAAATTGTATCAGTATTGCCTGTTAATTATATTCTAGTATCGGTGCAAGTACGGTGTGATACACATAACGTCTAGTAACCATTTAACTGATATTTCTTTAAAATACAGGGTTTATAGTTTTTAGTTCCCTAATTGTAAAAATGATGTTGCTGTTTGCCACAATTAGATATTATATTTGAATATACTGTTAAGATGCAGTTTTATGCAGTTAAAATATGTCTCTACTGTTGCTGGAGAGGAATGAACATACTTATGTGTTGTTCCATCCCGTATTAACACCTATGCTCCTTCATGAGCAGCTAAATTTGACTGAAAGGGTTTTTAAGCACCCTAGCTTAATCACAATCTTCTGTTGTGAATGACTTTCCCACACTATGAAGCAGCAGGAGCACATGATTAACAAGCATGAAGGGAACCTAATTGCTCCTTAAAGTACAGACCGCATATAAGCCAGTACTCTGAGCAGTGTTTTTGCAGCCAACACAAAAGCATGATGGCTTATCCCATACCCCTTTCTTTGCAGAGGATCCTGCCACTTCTTAATCTCCTTTTCAGCTGAATAACTAATCTAACTCACCTTAGAATGCTGGCAGGCTGGAGGATTGATTTAATCTCAAAGGAAAACTCTTTGGCACTGGTCTTCATGCAAGATAAACAGTTCATATGCATACTGGACCAAGGGCTATGGGAAGTTCTCTTTCCGCCAAAGTGATGAGAAGCTGTTTGGATTAATTTATCCCGTCTTGTAGAATCACTCCCTTGGTCTCTATTTTTCATTAAAATACTTTTATGGAAGAGTGTGGTGAAAGTTTCAGGAAACTTAACTGCCTTTTAGAAGTGTTTTACTAGCTTGTTTATTGCCAGCATTTTGAAGATGATGCTTGGCTGGAATATTACAGCATAAGTAAATGGGCATAACTGGGGCTAGATGCTGATTTTTGAATGAAGGACCTGTAGTACTCTTCTCTGTCAGTAGTTAAAGCCTCAAATTGTTAATACTCTTAAAGCAAGTACTTTGATCTTAGTCCTAAGAATTTGATGGTAAGTCATATGTATTAAAAAAAAATGTTTATTTTCTTAAGGATGTGTTATTCTTGGTCTTTTAAAATGTGAACTGTAGTGGGATAGATTTAAATATGAAGTGTAACACAGCTGAATTTGCTAAATTGTTGGCGTTTTTTTTTTCCTGAAAAATAAGTTCCTGGCTGTTGTGGGTAATGTGTATAGGAAAGAGATGTTCTTAGGAAGAATAAGTAAAGCTTTTATATTGAGCTTTCTCTGTAATAGCTTTTACTAGTAATCTTGTCTTTTATTTCTTAGTGTGGTCCCGGCAAGTGTCTTCTGCTGTCAGTAACAGACTTTTTACCATGAGCAATTCCACTCCAACTACAGGTATACATAAAAAAAAAAAAAAATCAAAGTTCTTCAACTTTTCTTTCTCTCTTTTTTTCTCCCCTTGTTGTTTTGTGTGTGTTTGTGTTGAGGAAGATGCAATAAATGTGTATGTTTACCTGTAGTTTTAGATCAGACAAGAAGTTGAAAGTGAGAGAAAGCTGGTACAGCTTTTGTTAATATTACTTCCAGCATTAGGTGTACATGGAGTGTTACTGACCAGTGGTTGCATAAATTAACTTTATGCCAAATAAATTAATTAAATCCTGACATAGGCAATTGCCTATCAGCAGTGGTTTCCAAATAAAATATTTTATATCAGGGCAAAGGACAGAGCAGATTATCTTTTGGTGAGTGTCTAAGACTTGCTGTATTTTCAGTAGGGAAGAAGGAGGAGTCTGAGGAGCTAGCTTGAAGATATATTTCTTTTTCATTTCTTTGACTTGTGCATGTCAGGTTGTTTATACTTCTGCTGATCAATTCAATGGGATGTCCAAATGTTTCTGCTTGGTTTGGAATAGCATTAACTTATAGCTCAGCAATGTAATATCTGAAAAATATATTATTAATTAAGAGAACAGTAACTGATCCTTCACAGTGGTATCCAAGATGCCTAAAAGATATAGAGGTTTTTGGGATATATTAGTAGGCATTCTGATTAATAATAATATAAATCTAAAATTAAATATAATCACTGTTGAAATGCATGTTTTTACTTAATACAGCTGCTTCAGCTGCAGAACTTAGTTTTTGTTGTTATGTTTAGGGTTTTGGGTTTTTTGGTCTGGTGGGTCACATACCTAAAACCTGTACCTCTCTACCTCAGGTTACTCAGAGAATACATTTGTATCAGTCATGAACTGCAACTGTAATTAGCTTCCCTGTGTGTATCAGGAATCAATTTTCTCTTTGTTCATAAGGCTTCTTTTGGTCTGTCTGAAAGTGTTTTTTACTTTTACTCAATTGAGTGTACAGTTTAGAAAAATAATCACCTTGGCTTGCTTTAAAGAATTATTGAATCAATTTTGAAATTTGGATGCTGGAAGATAAAGATAGCTATCACTCTGCATCAAAATTAGTATCAAACTGCAGCTGGAGAAAGGAGTGTAGTTTAAAAATCTTGGAAGTTTTATATTTGAGATGTGCCAGCGTTTATTGCCGATTTCATAACTTAGCTAAGGTTTTGCAAGAGAAGAACGTCAGTAGTTTGCCACTTAGCTCCATTTTTGGCACCTCTTACAATGTGTCAGAGCCTGGAAGATGCTGCTTCTGCAAGAGTCTCCCATATTAAACTAAGAGGAAAATTCATCCTAGGCTTCATTTCCTGCTTTCTTTAGTCAAGCATTCCTTGACTTAGTCTAAGTCAGGGACATCTTGCCCATTTTGAACCTGAAAAGTAACAAAATTGGTTGTTAGAGTTTATTAGTAATATGTCCTTTCATGGCTTGATACCAAATGTGATTAATATGGTCATGTTTGTCCTAAAATTCACATTTTTCAGAATGCATACAGAGCATGTGAAATTTCTTGATGGAAAAAGCAGCACATAACAGACTTTTCAGTTTTGCAGGTGGAAGAATTATTACATGTGGTATGTCTGGGGCTTTGATCATCCAATTTGAAATTTTGCAGGCTTCCACTAATGAAAAGACCCTCTGTAAATGTCCTTATCTAAAATGACTTGTGTGAACCAGTTCTCAGCCTTAGACTGTATGCAAAACCTACAGCAAAATCTGAAATTTCTTATAAAGCTCATACAGAAATTTCTTCCCAATCTTTTCTGTTTTTCCTTGGAAGACTAAATACAACATATTAGGTATTAAGGCTATGTGTCTTGCAACTGCTTCTAGAACAGTATGCTTATTCCACATGTGGTGGTCTACTTAAAAGAGCTCTCAAGGATGCCGAGTAATGTTCTTGAAATGTAGTCGTGGGTCACTTACCAATCCAGATCAGTCGCTTACAGGATCCAAATAGGCATATGTTCAAAAAAACCCCACTTTTGGCAGTGTCAAAGTGGTAAACTTCCGAGTCTGTATGGATTTCATGCTACCTTTTTCAAAAACTATAAAATTTAAAATGATTTGGAACAGCAGGCTTTCTATAATAAAGTGAAAACAAACCCCAAACCTTGAGTTAGTAACTCAATCACAGAAAGATTAGTTGGTGATAAAAGAAAAATAAAGGTATTGCCTCTCAATTACAATTTTCCTCTTTCCTGTGTAACTGATATTTTGTAAATATTTTATGTAGGCTTTTGGGATGAGGTTACTGGTCTCCCATTTAAAAAACCAAAGCAACAGCAAACCAAAAACAAATCTCCAGAAAATAAACAAGTCCAAATCAAAGCCAAACATACTCCACCCTCCCCTTGCTATCAAGATTTGAAATAGCTGATGTCTTCTTACACGATCCCTTTGATAGATATGAAATATTCTTTCTTAAGGTTCAAAGAACTATCCCTAAGTCAATGTCAGTGCTGTGGCAGTAGTCTCTCTCCTTTAGGTTTTGCTGTGTACACTGTGCAATGGGTTTGTCTTGTTTACTTGTCTATTTCCCTCCCTAAAATATTTTAGATAATGAGAAGAAAAAAAGTAAAGGAAACAGATTGCCATGTTCTCCTTCACGTGTTCTTCATATTCGTCAAATTCCAAGTGGTGTTACTGGAACAGAAGTTGTTTCATTAGGTCTCCCTTTTGGCAGAGTAACCAATGTCTTGATGCTAAGAGGAAAAGGTCAGGTATGTTGTTTTCAGTTTGAATAATGAGCAAGACTGAAGATGTGGTTCATATTATGATAATTTTGATCTTGTGCTTGAGTGAATGATTGCAACAATGTCAAAATATTTCATTGATAGCAGAAGATTTTAATATTTTTAAGTATGAAAGGATGTTTTGAAATTTATTTTAAACTTTTAATATGCTTTTGGATTAAATAATGAACTAGAAATTTGTTGAAAATATTGCTAAACATTGTATCTACTTTGTGAGAACATACAGGTAATCAGGAACATGTCTTCAAAGAGCCTGCCTACTTAAGTTACTAACTTGCATTTTAATTTTTTGACATCTGTTTAATCCTGCTAGATGTGACAGAATAGTTTATCATGAAGAAACAAGAAATCTTGAAAATAGTAAAGGTTCGTTAAAAAAATTGTCTGCAGTACTGAGCTGGATTAATAAAGGGCATAAACTGATGGTTGCTTAATGTTCTGTTCCAGCGTTTTCAGTCAGTATCCCTATCAGCTATCTAGGTAATAGTGCTTGGTTTCAGGAATTTAACAAATTATTTAGCCGTGTGGTACTTTTAGCCGTGTTGTTTCCCTTATGTCATACTTATTTCACGTCATCTTAAGTGACGTAGTGTACTTACAATGTAAAACTCTCTAAGAAAATGCACAAATTGAATAAAACAGCCCCATAAGTGTGCACACACAAATGCATTCTAATGCTGAAAAAAATCTGTATTGTACTTGCACGTAATCTTTTTCTAGTGGGAGTGGAATTGGGAAAAAATGATGCTTTTTTTCTCTCTTGTAAACAAAAACAGCATTGAAATCAGCTATTTATTGGTTGCAGGCATTTTTGGAAATGGCCTCCATAGATGCTGCTGTTTCTATGGTGAACTGCTACACTCCTGCTCCTCCCCACCTCCACAATCAACCAGTTTATATTCAGTATTCAAATTACAAGGAACTTAAGACTGACAATCAACATAATCAGATTGTAAGTACAATATTTCCATTTATCAGGATATAATTGTGTGAGTTGTGAATGCACGTATTAATACAGGAAGTATTAAGGCCTTTTCTGCTTCTCACATTGTCCTGCCAGCGAGAGTGCACAAGAAGATGGAAAGGGTCTCAACTAGGACAGTTGATCCCAACTTACCCAAGGGATGTCCCACACCGTAATGATGTAGGGCTCAACACTGAAAGCTGGGGGAAGGATGGTGAGGAAGGGATGTTCAGAGTCGTGGTCTTTTTCTTTCCAAGTAGTTGTTATGCTCAATGAAGTTCCTACTTTCTTGGAAATATTTAAACACCTCTCTGCCAATGGGGGAGGTATTTAAACACTTAGTTTTGCCTTAATTGCACATGCAGCTTTTGCTTTGCCTCTTCAACTGTCTGTAAGTGAACCCATGTAACTGAAAACTGAGTTTTCTCAATTCCACTCTTCCAATTCCCTCTCCCCTTGTGCTTAGGGAAAGTGACTGAGCAGTTTTGTGGCACTTTGCTGCATACCGGGGTAAAACCACAACACTAGTAAATAAACAGGTTACTCTTCACTATACCAGTAGACAAATCCTGATATATATGATTTCAATAACTTCTTACAAGCAGAGGTTTCTCAATATCTGTAAAATTATTGTGGAAGAGCTCAAGTTCAAAATTAGTTCATCATGATGGCCATGACATCAGGTGAAGGTGGCAGGAGGACTGCTTATATGAACAAGGATCTCCTGACTGGGCATAGAAAAGTTGGAATCATGAACAGGTGCCCCAAGAGGATTATAGAGCATTATGTGAACAGGCAGGGATATGGTTAGGAAAATCAAAGGCGACATGGAGTATTGAATCATGTTTCTGATGACAGATGTGAAAAGTGTGAAAAGCAGCAGGTTTGGTTACTTGAAGTGTATCAGCAGTAGAAGTGAGATTTTTTTTTTGTTTTTTTTAAATATGTAGACCTGCTGCTGAATGGGGCAGGGACAAAGAAGGTGGAAAAGGCTGATTTACTGAGAACTTCTCAGCAGCCTTTCTTGGTTAAGATTTGCCTTTGTTTTTACCAAGCGCATAGGAACAGTGAGAAGTCTTGATGAAATAGAGTAGAATCACATTAGAGAACATTTAAACTAATTGGATAGACAAAAAGTCCATGGCCCATTAAGATACAGTTTTGAATGCTGAGGGAGCAGATTGATATCATTGCAATGCCACCGTACAATCTTGAAAATGTTGTGGCGGTTGTAAAAATTACTGGGGACTACAAAAAAGAAAATCCTTCCCTCCTCCTATCTTGAGGAAAGACAAGGAAAGATGAGGAAGTAGAAAAAGATCTGGGCAACCACTGCTTGATCAGCCTTATTTTGGTCCCTGGGTAAGGAATGGAGCAACTCATTCTGGAAACTGTCTCCAGACATTCTAAGGAGAAGAAAGTGGTAGTTATCGTCAAGCACAGGTTTTTTTAAAGGATGTTATGCCTGACCAATGTGATAGCCTTTTATTGCCAGATGACTGGATTGGAGGACAAGACAAGAGGATATTGTTTATCTTGACTTTGGCAAGGCTTTCAGTTTTGTTTCCAGTAATATCCCAATTTATAAACTGACTAATGCAGTCTAGTTAAGTGAGCTGTGAGGTGATTTGAAAGGCTAAAATGGTTGTGACCAGTGACATAAAGCTGGGGTCCAGTCATTGACAGAGTACCCTAGGGGTTAATACTGGATTTTGATTCCTGGATGAATTTCAGTTGATCTCCCATTCAGATACATAAGTTATATACTGTGATATATGCATATAGTGATATTTTTTTTTCTCTGTAAGAATGTTGACAGTAGTGATTTGGGCATAAATCATTCATTTATGCTGACACAAAACTCACCGAAGTCTTGCAAACATGTCAGTCTGGTAAATATTGTTTGTTTCTTTCCTCATCTAAGATTGCTGGATTGGTTTGTTATCTGCAAAACCAAATAAATAATAAGATTTTTGTTAAGGATGTAGTTTGCATAACAGCTTCAGGAAAAGTATATGTGTGTGTACATATATATATATATGCAAATAACACTCCTCCGGTCTCTGAGTGTTTTCAATTTGGTATATGGCACTTGCTGTCTTCTATAATAGCATTGTCTACTTTTAAAAATAAGCTGTTTGGCACTTATATTTGAGTTTAATCTAAATTTTAAAGAGACATTAGTAGAGCAGCTGAATATTGATACTGTCCTAGTCTCTAGGCTGAGCCCTGAAGTGCAGATTATTATTGTATTATTTATGTTTTTCTGAGACTAAGTAACATGTGCCATGTGCTTTAATCTATTTTCCAAAGAAATAATGTAGCTGAGACATGACTTCAGGTCACAATACTGCATTTGGAAATGAACATTTCTCCACAATCCTACTACTCACAGGAGGTATGAAGGCCCTTTTGGGGAAAGCCCATGAAAAGCCAGTGAAGAGACTTGTGTAATCACAGAAGTCTCATTCAAGGAGTGAGATTTGAACCTATTTTTTGTGGTTGTTCACTTTGCTCTGAAGGAAGAGTAAGGTGGGCACCTTTTAAGCTTATTCCCATCTTAGTTTCTGAAGAGAATGAAATCCTAGTAAAGCAGAGCAAATATTTTTGGTATGCTGAGTGGTTGTTAAACTATCACAATATTACAATATTGTCATCAATATTGTCATTAATAATTTTGCTGGAAAAATGTCTAGAAGGCAATGGTTTACTGAATCAAAAAAAATTTTGGACATTGCAAAGCAGTAGCAGTTTAACAAAAAAAATAGTGGTAATTCTGTGAATTGCACTGGCTAGTTGTAAGGGAGGAGCATGGAAAAAGAGAGTTAGGATTTATTTATTAATGTGGGATTTGAATCAATAATATAAAGGAAATACGCTTTTTGAAGTTATGTTTTATGACAGTTTCATTTAGGAGAACTTCATTTCAGTATGAATAATTTGTATATAAAATAACCATGCTCTCTGCTATGACTTAATTTCAGAGACCCCAAGCTGCATTGCAAGGTGTGAATGCTGTGCAGCACGGAAACGTGGGTATAACAAATGCTCTTGCTGCTGAAGGTGGGGTCCTTCCAAGTCATGGTTCTGTTCTTCGAATCGTTATTGAAAATGTTTGTTACCCTGTCACTTTAGACGTGCTGTGTCAGGTAATGAGGATTGCTTAAAAACAGTCACAATCTGTTCAAATGTTGTTACTGTAAATCCATTAATGTATTTTTTAAAAGTACCTGTGTTTCCTGAATCTTCTGAGTGAGGACTGTCTCTTTAAAATAATTTCCTGCATTTGGGGATCAAGGTTTGAAGTAGTTCTACATAAATGAAATTCAAGTAAACAGGGCTTCAGTACTCAGATTTCTATGTTGTCTTGTTTAGTTCTTTGCTGTGGAAGCAGCAACAAACTTGAACTATTAATTCTGCTTTATGATCAGATAGTGAAATATTGAATGTTATGAACTTGTGAATCCATATTTTAGCACCTTTTCTTGTGAACAACTTTGTAGTTTGCTTTATATATAGGGTTTTATGTTCACTTTTATACCCCAGTGCAAGTGATGTAATATGCAAATTTCTTGGACAAATGTTTTTGGTTGTTCATCTTTGGAATCACATTTGACTACCTCTGAAAGCTTAGCATAATGGTAGGCTGTAGTTATGAAAGACATTACTGTAACCTGCTAGGTGTTTGTGCTGTGCTGTTGAAAGCTCTAAGTTTAAAAGAGTAACTTTGAGACTATGTCTTTGCATCCAAAGGATTTGTTGAAACTTTACAAATATTGCAAAGCTTTTCATACTTGAAGCTTTGTAATTAGTAAAATTTATGCAGTAAAAACCATGCCCCACATTTAAGTTGCTTAAATAATACAATTTAGATTAACTGGGATGATTTTGTAGGAACCCACAGTCCTGGAAGATTCTTTTCCTGCTCTGCTAAGATCAATAGTTGTTTTTAGCAACACACTGTTTTTACTCTTACCTCTTAAAATTTATGTTTCTCTGTATCTCCTCTCCATGATGTTGATTAACTAGTGTATATATTAATTGTCACTTAGATGTGGTGATTTGCCTGATCCAACCTTCTTATGCGTCTTTGAGTGTTGCTCACTCATTACTGAACCTGTGCAAATACTATGTCAGCTGCTTAGGATTATTATTGCATTCAGAATAACCTTGGAACAAGCTCCTGTGGTTATGGTAGCTGTATTAGTTCTAAGAACGCAGCAGCAAAGAGGAAGTTTATATTAATTTACTTTCATTTGATTTTAGTCTACTTCAGGGCAGCACAATTGCGTTTTCAGTATTTGAATTGCTCTCACTCAACTACTTTTCCAATATGTCTTGAAAATTTAGCAGTGTTTGGAAAAGGATCTTATTTGGAGTTCTTAATTGGGGACCATCTCCTCTAATTAAAGCAGCACTTTGTGCCCAATAGCTACAATCTAGCTTTGTGTGGTAAGGTTAATGGAAATGAGTATTTTTACTGACAAGTATAGTGTCTTATGGCACACTAGTAGGCAAGCTGCTATCTCATACTTGGATTGTATTTTGCAAGTTGTCTTGCTTGTCAAGAAATTAACTTTTTTAAAACCCCAGTTCACCTTAAAATATTTATCATGAGCTGAAAATTCAGTGTTATATTTTTGTTCAGTAGATTTGCAGAATTTGTCTAATGTACAGAACATAAAGGTGGATAACTTGAAATGCAGTTTGCAGGTCCCATCTCAACTGACTTTCAGTAATAAGGAATAATATTGTTAGAAATAGACAGATCCATCAGGTCAACACGTGGCTCCGTAGTGTACTTGAATAAATTTTGGGGTTCTTGACCATGGGATAATCTTTTCAACACCTGTTCCATGGACACCTGATGTGACGCACCTTTTTCACTCAGGGGGGAAAAAGGATTCTACTGTAGGAGCTAGTGGGGCTTGTTGACAGATCTTTAAACTAGCTTGGAACGGGGAAGGGGAACATTATTGTAAGCTAGAGAACAAGAGGCTGGAGAGCAGTGCTGCGGAAGGGGACCGCATGGCCTGGTCAATGGCAAGTTGAATATGAGTCAGCAGCATACAAGATCTGGAGAGGAAGCCTTATGGAGAGTGGCTGAGGACACTTGGTCTTTTCAGCCTGGAGGAGACTGAGGAGAGACCTCACTGCAGTTACAACTTCTCAGAGAGAAAGTGAGAACAGCAGGTGCTGATCTCTTCAGTGTTGTGACCAGTGACAGGACTTGGGGAAATGGCATGAAACTGAGTTGAGGCATATTTTAGTTGGGTTGGAGAAGGTTTTCCACCCAGAGGGTGTTGGGCTCTGGAACTGGCTTTCCAGAGAAGTGATCACAGCACCAAGCATTACAGAGTTAAAAAAGCCTTTGGACAATGCTCTTAGGCACATGGTGTGACTCTTGGGGTGTCCTGTGTAGCCCTGGGAGCTGGACTCAATTGATGATCCTTATGGATCCCTTTCAGTGTGTTCTCTGATTCTGACTTGTGAAGTCCATTTCTAAAACCTCAACTCTGATTTATTACCCACAGTTTATCTGCAGACACTGGACAAATACCTGTTTGGACTGTCCTTCCCTTTTCTTAATTGATTAGACATTGCTAATTCTTTAAGGAAATTTTATCCTATTTTCTCATCTTTTGTTGCCTTCCTTGAATTTTTTTTTTTTTTACCAGAAATGAAATTCTGAGTTCACATAATTTTTGTTCAGCTCTCACAACAGAAATATTTTTGAGAAATGTATTTGTAATATTAAATGCTAGTTTTAGTGTGCATGAATTATTCACTGTTTCTTAAAGCCTGTGTTTTTTCCCTAACAGATTTTCTCTAAATTTGGCTTTGTCCTGAAGATTGTCATGTTCCATAAGAATAATCAGTTTCAAGCTCTGCTCCAATATGCTGATGCAATGAATGCATATTATGCCAAAATGGTAAGTATAGTATATTCAGCTTGATTTTGTTTGTTTGTTTGATGGGAGGGATTTCCCTGCTTAGGGATAGGGGAACCATTCAGAATATTTTGACAGTTAACTTTGTGGTTTCTCCTAATTCTAACACTCTTGTTGCACATTAATAACTTTGACATATCTCTTTAGTTAATAGGACAGCACTCTATCATCAACTGCAAACGAATGTATAGCATATAAGGCCTGCATGAGTCTTTCAAAATGAAAATCCTTGATTTTCTTGAGGCTGAACAGGCCAAGCTACCTCATCTTTTACTTGTGAAAGAGATGCTCCAATTGCTTAATCCCCTTCGTAGGTCTACACTGGACCCATTCCGAGAGCTCCATGTCTCTTTTAGGCTGAGGGCCCACAACGGAACACAGCGCTCTGAATGTGGCCTGACCAGTGCTGAGTAGAGGGGCAGGATCACCTCCCTTGACCTGCTGGCACTGCTCCTCAATGCAGCCCATGATGCCATGGCCTTCTTGGCCACAAGGACAGTTTGCTGGCTCACAGGCATCTTGTGGTCCACCAGGATCCCCAGCTCCTTCTCTGTAGAGCTGCTTTCCAGCAGGTCAGGCCCCAGTCTATGCTCTGTATTTGCCTTTGCTGAATTTCAGAAGGTTCCTCTCTGCCCTTCTCTCCAGCCTGTTGAGGTCCTTCTGAAGGGCAACACATTCCTCTGGGGTATCAGCCACTGTTCCCAGCTGTGTGTTGTCAGTGAAATTGCTGAGGAGGCCTCTGCCCCTTCATCCAACTCATCTTTACTTCTCGTATAAAGGGAGCAGGAGGTAATAAATAGTCAGATGTGTAGAAAAGCCTTAGCAATCTTTACATGAAACCTGTAATTTAAGTCCCAGGGAGGCAGACTGGATACCTTTCTAGACCGATGGTCAATTCAGCAGATGGGTGTCTCTTTTCACTGCAGCAGGGCATCACCCACAACAATTACGCGCCATTTTGGATGTTCTTGGGCACAGGATCTGTCTGTTCTGTGGTTTCACTTGAAGATATGACCAATTTGAGGGCTTATATTGGAAAATACCCTTAAGGTCATTGAATCCAATTATAAACCTAATGCTACCAAGTTCACTTCTAAACCATGTCCTGAAGCACAACATCTGCACATCTTTTAAATACCTTCAGGGATGGTATTTAAAACCTTCACCACCTGGCTGTTCCAATGCCTGTTAACCTTTTGATGAAGAAATTGTTCTTAATACTTAGTCTAAACTCCCCTCACAGAACATGAGCCCATTTCCTCTTGTCATGTCACTTGTTACATGGGAGAAGAGACAGACCTCTATGTTGCTACAGCTTCCTTTCAGGCAATAAGGTCTCTCCTGAAACTCCTTCAGGGCAGACAACGCCAGCTCCTTCCAGCACTCCTCATAGGACTTGTGCATCAGAGGCTGATTCATTAGAGTTCCTCATGTAAGGGCCAGCTCATATAGTTAAAATTTCCAAATTGGTATTACTAATACAGTTAAAGTTTCTGAATTAATATTCCTATTGACATCTGATATTGTATGTTCAGTGGGAGAGAAGTAAGGTTAGAAACATAGGAAGTTAAGTCATGCTTGAAGCTATGTTTTGTCCAATTTGCACAAGGTGATACAATGCTAACTAGTGGATTACAGTAGAACTCTACATAAGATGTTTCGGTAAGGATAGTGGCAGCATAATTGTCTACTTTGTATTTAAAAAGAAAGCTTAATACCAGAAGGTGAATTACTCTTTGGATACAATTGCAAGGTGTAAACTGAATGGTGGTGGAATGGTTTTGATTGGAAGCACCTATAAAGGTCATCCAGTCCCATCCCCTGGGGTGAGCAGGGTAACTTTAACTAGATCAGTTTGCTCAGAGCCCTGTCCAATGGGCATCAACTTCCTCTCAGGCCAGCCTGTGCCAATGTTTCATTACAGTCATTGTAAAAAATTCTTCCATATAGCTCATCCACATCAACCCTCCCAGTTCAAAACTATTACTCTTTGTCTTATGACCAACCTGCCCTACGAAAAGATCTGTCCTGATCTTACCTTCAAGTAGTGAAAGGCTGCAATAATAATATAAACTTACAGTGGTGGCTGCCATGATGTGTTTTATCTCTGAAAATGTAATTATTTTTATTCAGTCGCTAGATGGCTGTAGTATCTACACTGGATGCTGCACTCTGCGTATTGATTTCTCCAAGTTAACTAACCTAACAGTGAAGTACAACAATGAGAAAAGTAGGGATTTCACTCGCATTGACCTTCCTTTTGGTGATGGCCAACGAACCGTGGAGACATCCTTATCTACTCCCTTTGGTAAGAAACCTTCACTTCTAGTGCTAAATACACACTGAGATCATAATTAAGCATTTATGCTCTGGCTTCATATCAGATTCATAGAAGGGTACATTTTGCTCACATATTTATGTCCAGTAAAATTTGTATGGAAGGCGTGAAGTCCAAGTCATGGTAAATGAATATCTGAAACAAGGACTACTCGTGGGCAAATTTAAAGTGTTGTAAAAAAACTACAAATTATTACTAATATGCTGTGAGATGGTATCATTGATATTGGTAATGTAGTAAATATTGCATATCAGAATGGAAGTCATCACAAATTGACACTGGATGCCTGAATCTGCTTGAAAATAAGTGTTTTAAGGGTATTAGATTTCATTTGTTGATATTTTTGGATAATTGAGTACTGCAGGAAACAAAACTGTAAGAAAATCTAAAATTCTACAGTTATTTATGTATGTCTGTACTCATCTTCTAAAATACAAAATTAACAAAATTTTCTTAAATATTAGAAGTTATTTTGGTGTAGAGGAGACAGTGTCTGCTTGAAGTGACACTGGAAAAATGCTCACAACACAATTTGAGCAATTTTAGCTATTTTTCTTTCTAATGACAACCATTGGCAATAATACACAGCTAAGAACTGTCTTAGCTGTTGAATAAGTATTAAGTGCTGTCCAATTGATTAACACAGTAAAATGTGTGGGAGAATGATTCCCTATCTTCCTTTGCTTTTCTGTGGCAGCTAGGGCAAATACTGGGTTTGGTTTGAATTTTTTGGATAGTTGAGTTAATTTGGATTAGAATAAGAAACTGAGTTGCACTCAGTACTTTCTTGATTTTGCTCCCCTCAAACACAGGCCTTGGATCTTTATGTAATGGACAACTGTCTTTACAGTCTGGGGCAGAGGACGATGGTGGAATTTGCCATGCAGCATTATAGAGATGTGCTTTTACAGGTCTAATACATTCTAATCAATTAGACTTGCACTATTTGAAATGTCAGTGGGAGTGCAATTAGAGTAGTTTATTTCTGAACTTGCTTGTAGGGCAGAAATAACTATGCTTTTTGAGAATAACACATGAACACTTCTTCCTATCTTCCCCTTTACTCTTCCAAGCTTCTCATTTTTAAGTGCCTTGTTGTATTTTACTGTAAGAGTGAGAAGTGCTGGAATAGTTTGATGTCTGTACTAAAATTTGTCTATGTGCATCACAGTGAAGCAGCTGCAGAGATATTTTAAAAAACCAATAAAAAATAGTTGTAGACAGGGAGAAGCATGTTTCCTGGCCTTTCTGTCACTGGTGGGAATATACACATATTTCCATTAGCATATTTTGAGAGGCTTAATTACAGATGAGGAAAAGATATTCTAGTCACATATTTCCACTGTCTCTTATTACTAGTGGATGTAGTTTTGGTGCAGAATTAAAAGGAAAAGCTGGTAACTATCAGAATAATACATTTGATTTTTATTATAGAGTTGAAGTTATCTTAATAGCACAACTGAACTGCTCTTCACACTTTTTTTCTTCTCTTTTTTCTTTAATTCTCTCTTGCTTTTTGTAGAAAAGGTACTGCACTGTTAACAAAAAATTTTGTGCATATTTTACGTTTAAAGGGTTCTTGCATCAGTGAGCAGAAATACATTAATTGGCTTGCTTAGAAAGCTAGGCTGAAAGCCTTGAATCAAACAAATTAAAAAAAAAACCCAAAACAACAAAACAAAAAACCGAAAGAATTCCAGGTCATTCTGCATTAGCTCAGTTTGACAGTTTTTACGTTCCTGATTTTGGTATCAGGGTGCAACATGCAGGTCTTATTTGGCAGAATACAAGTTCTTGATCTATTTCTTCATTAATGTTTCCATTACCGTTTTTGGATTGTGAATAAGTGATTAATAACTATATTGCTGGAATACTAGTATAATGTCAAGAATGTACTTACTGCTTTGGTGTGATAAATGTGTTCAGTTTTTTTGTATGAAAGACACTTCGTTGCCACAGATAAGAGGAGGTGAAATGTGATGCAGTATTCATGAATACTTGATTTGTGGTGTCTGTTCCATTTCTTTTTGTAATTCATAATAGATACTTCTTTTGATATTGTATTATCCCTATCAATAATCATTTGCTAGTAGCTCTGTTTTAGTCAGTGATGTGGAGCTCTGAGTAGTAAGACATATCTAACCAACTAACTATCTAACTGCTTAGAAGACAGCCTTGTATGCTATCCTGGGTACTTAACTCCACATACTAGTGTGAAAATCACTGAGCTATCTTTCATGCTGGGACTCCCCATATATTGCCATTCCAAATGCTTGTGATTTCCAGGGGAACTATAAAAAACAGTGGTTATTTATAAAGTTGCACAAACTTGGAAAGTACATCTCTTTAAAATGCAGAATGTGTGTGCTTTATGCATTTCAGCAGCTAGTAAAACTTAGAACCTCAGATTAGCTGTAGAAGTTTGATTATCATATACTGATCTTAGTATTCAGGAGCTGTACCTCATCATTGCACGACATCTTTGACTGTATTTACTTGCAGAAAATTTCTAGAATATATGTCTATTGTGTGAATATTAACTATTTTATGGATAGTAATTGCAGCTGTGCTTTCTGTTTTAAACTTCTCTAATTTACATTTTGCCCTGACTTCATTTTAGAGAGGAATGTTGAGGCTGGCTAGAATATTTGCCTTCAAAAATGGCTGAAAATTGTCTTTGTGAAACATAGAATCTTGGACTTCAATGGGAGTTTGTAAACATCTGGAGTCACAATTAAGGTCAAAACAGCAGCACTGGTAGCTGATTCTTATTGCTGAATGAAATCTCTTCTGTTTTCTAAAACTTTTAAAATATGTTTTTAAAACTATGTCTGTTCTCTCTAGCCACCCAAAGTACCATCTTTCCATCATATACAGGGCCACCTGGGTTTGCCCCACCTCTGGGCTTTCCTCAGGGAGCAGGTAAGTTTGTTTTCTAAATATGTGGTGCTTGTAGTTATGGCTAGTGCCCCATCTGAATACATCTGTTCAGAGCCATTTGTTTTAAAATATAGCAATCAGAACACAGTATTAATTTGAGTAATTGCAATTCTTTCTCATATATGTACTCAATAAAAGAAGTTTCTGTAATAAAAAGCCATATAGTGATGTAGCTTATTGTTAATAAGCAAAGAACCTAAATGCCATGATCAAGATTACCTGCAAGAGAAGAAATGAAGCATTTGTTTTTTTCCGAATCATAAAACTGCTAAGGCATTCAAAGTAAATAAAGGGAAGCCTCCCCTTTTCTGGTTATCAGGTGAAAAATAGATACTTTTTTAAGACTATGATCTTTTCATTTCTAGCACAGGCTAAATTTGTGTGCTGAATTACTTTTATATGTTCTTGGGCTGCAATTTATGTCCCCTTTTGTTTGAGTCTGTTTGTGTACCTGAGTGTTTCTTTTTTCTCTGAAAAGGAGTCCTTCATGCTTTATTGGTCAGTTACTAGTAATAACTATATTCCTTAAAAATATTTTTCAATTGAACATTGATGTTTTTGCCAAATATAACCTGCTTGTGTATTCTTTCTTTTCTACTTTGAGATGTCAAGCGATGCTATTTATACCTCTCTAGGTCCTTCTGTTCCACCTGTTCCTGGAGCACTTGGTCCTCTTACGGTCACCACATCAGCAGCGCCTGCACACATGGCTATTCCTGGTATTCCAGGAAACTCAGTTTTACTAGTCAGCAACCTCAACTCTGAAGTAAGTTTGATTGGTGGAACTGATGCAAGTGTTACTTTGTACCACCTGCCAGAATCCTTGCAAACTTGCATTAGCTGAAGGAATAATAGAAATTCTCTATGCTGATAATATTAAAAAAGGATACCTATATTTTAAGGTAGTTGGCAATATTGCTGAGGTTTAAAAACTCCAGTCATCAGTGAAAACTTTATAGCACAATTTACTGTAGTAACCCTATGTTAGCAATGTAGCTAGTAATTAGAGAGAGTCTGTGGTCAAATATAAGAAATGCTTGAAGATGTAAACAACGTGCATATGATAATTTACTGGTGTCACTCTTAGTATGATTCCTTTGTGTATTGTTTTATCTGTAAAGGCAAAGGATATTTCCTTACATTGGGTAAAAACCAAGGAATTAAATGGAAAGGAGGGAACAGAAAACGGAATGGAAGCATGCCAAATCAAGTATCTTTCTAGACACCTGTAGGATCTTTCTAGTTTTGCAACTTTTTCAATATTGAAGCAAAAGAACACAGATACATTGTTATTGACATCACTCTACATTTATTTTTAAAAGTTAATAAGTACCCATGTTCAGTGTTCCTAGTACCACACCGATGCTTTTTCATATGGTGGCATAAATTACTAAGGACAACTTGGAAAGTCATTTTTGTAATGGAAATGACATAGGCTAGTCTATAATATTACTCATGTTGTTCGAACACTGATCAGTGCTCAATTCAAAGGAATATACATATTCTTAAAAAATTAAAATCAGAATTTACCAGGGCCATGACTTCAAACACAATTGTTTTTGGCTGTTGATAAGCAGTCCTATTGCAGCAATGTAAAATTCTTGTTACACACATTCAATATATTTCCTTAACTGTAAAACTGTTAGGATTTGTTGACACAATTGAAGTTTCATTTCGTATTCTGAGGTTTAAAAATCTGTTCACCAGTTTCTTTAAGCAATTGTTCTTTTTCTGTTTTCTTACTAAGAGCAAAAGTCACAGTAAGCATCAAAAACCCAGCTGTAGATAGGGCTGTAAGACAAGTCACTTTTTCTTTGATTTTTTAAATATATCAGTGACTTTCTGATGATGTGCTGGATGTGCTTTCTGCAGCTGACTATTTGAGATGATTTTCTGAATTTGAAAGGAATTTGACTCTTAGGAATAAGCACATGTGAAGCATAGGTCAGAACTCTTTTTAGGACATTGATTTACAAAGTACAGATAATAGCTAAGATTTCTTGTAGAACTTAGTGCTGTAATGTATGATACAATATAAATGTATTAAGTAATGCTCAACTTCTTAAAAGGATTAAAATAAGAATGTACTATAGCATTAATTATTGGAAATATGTTTCTTGGCAGTTCTGTAACACTTGTCCTTCAGTACTGGCTGTCTGACTCCTGTCACTCCATTTTTTTTTTTCTCTGTATAAAAAATGTGGTTGACCTTATTTCAGTTCATATTTCTCTCCTGTTTCAGGATTTCAGTGTGCATTTAAATATTCCTTCATGACTTTCAAATTATCTGGTTTTGTCTTTTGTTCTCCCCCCACCCTGCTTTTTTAAGTAGAAATATTGAGGTTTCAGTTGAATAAGAAATTTTGTTTCAAGAGCAGAAATCTCCATCCTGAATTAAAATATTTTGCCAGAAGAATAGACTCTTGACTAAGTTAAATTTTACATTGGTAGTAATTATTCTCTGCCACTAAATGCTGGTGATAGAGGGGTGTGGTCTTTCACTAGGCTGCAATGTCTTCTATTTTTGAATAATTTAGGTATGTTCGGTACACATTTGAAAAGTTGTGTTGAGAAGGAGTAGGGCTAGGGAGTGTAAGTAGTGCTTCTGATACACACTCATTAGTGGCAAAACCTTTGCCTCAGTTGAAAAAATGTTGGCTGCATTAGATTGTCAATTATCATCTTTGGTATCTGGCAGAGAAGAATTTAATTGAGAATCACTGAAGAAAAATAATTTCTTTATCAATATTTAGCTTTGTTTATAGCTTCTAATTGAATGCACTTTAAATGCCACTTTCTGTGTGCTCCATACATAAGCAGTTAAATTCTCAGTGTCTCCCTTTAGAATATCATAGCCATGTAGAGGGATGGGGACAAAACTGATGACAAAGCAAACACATTTTGAAGCAATTTAGTTTAGTTTTCTTGATATTGTCTTGTTGTTTACAACATACAAAGGAGTTCTTTAATGCTTTATTTTTAATTTAACAAATACCTTTCATTTTTTTCAGGGGATGGGCTTCTAGCTTAGAAAGGATAAGGTCAAATAATGAAGCTACTTAAAAAATTAATAGCTTCAGCATGACAGAATGACTCGAATGATGAAAATGCTTGAGCTGAAGTGTTTGCTTGTTTATGTATTTTACATGTGCATAGCAAATGTGTATTAACAAGAGTGCCATACACTGTGATTATTGCAGGGAATGGCTTTTGGAGAGACAGGTTTATTTATTAGTATCTCTTCCGTTCTTTTTGTTTACCCATGCACTTACGGAATAGATGTCTTTAATTGCATGGCTTTAGAAATAATGTACTCATTTTATCATTTAAACAGGCCATCACACCTTATGGACTTTTCATCCTATTTGGTAAGATATGTCAAATATACCTTGACAAACCACAGGGCTAGTAGTTCTTTTTATTTGACTCACGCTGGTTAATTGAAATTCCATTGCTCTGTGCACGTCCAGGAAATGCACTGAGTGAATGCAATGGTTTTAAAATGGCAGTAAGTTGAGTCAAGACTTAAAAGCCACAGATGCCAAAATGGAAAAACTGTTAGTGTCAGAAGAATTATGGTGTGGGGTCCAATTTGTTTACTACAAAAAATGGGAAAGCAAAGTAAGATGAAAAAACCAGAGATTGTATCAGAGGAAATGCTGTACAGAATTAGTTTGTATGTTAGTTGCAGGGGACAGTGTTTGGCAGAATAATATTTTAATATGCCTCGGTTAAGAGGACTTTGACAGCTATTGCACTGTTTAAAAACTGAACATAAACATGCAGTAGTATGACTTGGATCTGGGGGATTTTCCTCCACTTATGAGCCCTGGAAAATAATACACAAACTTTAAAACTCTCCTTATACTAATATTTTAACCAACCTGTTTAATGAGGTGATTATTCTCTGTAACACTAGTGTTAGTCAAAGGAAACAGACTTGGCCTTGTGCTTTTCACAGTAATGCTCTGGAAAAAATTCATTTCTGGATTTCCACAGGTGTGTATGGTGATGTACATCGTGTGAAGATCATGTTTAAGAAAAGAGGAATTGCTTTGGTTCAGATGGCTGATGCAACCCAGGCTCAATTAGGTATTGATTTATAAGCTATTTATAAGTTATGCTTCAAACTAACATGAATTTACTATAAAGGAGGAATTTGTCATCTGTCAGTGACAAGCATAAACAAATTAAATTCATCATTTTACTTCATTACTACATGCAAACTTTGATAATATCTTAGTGGTTTAGAAAAAAAAAAAAAAAGTCCTGTCAATCTCAATCTAGTAAATATTAGAATTAAAACATACAACTCTCCTGTCATTTATTTTAATAATGTATTCTATTGCTTTTCTGTAATTTATCTTTTATCTACCTATTTAAGAATAATCAACTGGTCTGTATTGAAATGTTGTTTTCTATTTTTTTGGCATTTGAGCTGAGATTATATTATGTCCTTTTACCATTTTTAAATATAATGTTGTGACATAGCCCACCTGGTAGATGTGGAAGCTGCAGTTTAAATTTAGAATGGGAAATTTGACACTAAGTAGAAAACAGTATTACTATTCAGAGAAGTGATTTTTCTTCCCCTCCATTAATTCCTGTTCAAATTACTTTTCCACTGGTTAGCTATCAACTACCTGAATGGACAGAGGCTTTATGGAAGGGTCATGCATGCTACTCTTTCAAAATATCAGACAATTCAACTTCCTCGTGAGGGGCAAGAGGACAAAGGTCTGACAAAGGACTATAGCAATAGCCCTTTACATCGCTTTAAGAATCCCTGCTCTAAGAACTTCCAAAATATCGTTCCTCCATCGGCCACCCTGCATCTCTCCAACATTCCGTGAGTATTTGCACGTGTCATCTTCTTGGAAAGATGTTTTTTAAGTTATGTTGTCAAATTTAAAAGTCTGACAGAAGTTTTGATTTTCTTTCCTTGAGCTTTTACAATTCACTCTGCTGTGGGTCATTCTGGTATGTAATTAACAATAAGTGAATCCTTTAACTGTCCCATTTTTATCATTAGCAAAGAGGATAACGGAAAGGATTATCGTCTTTGAGTTTTGATCAGCTTACATTTTCTTAAGAGTATGCTTTTGGTTTTTGAAATATTAAATCATGTGTCACATTTTCACAAAGGTTAAAGACATGTTTTTTGAGGTAATGTATGTGACAACAAATTCATCATTGACATTGCTATTTAATATAGATACATTTTTCAATAATTCTAACATGTTTCAAAGAACACTCTTTACAGAATTCAGATGTCTTATGTGGAGGGCAAATTCTGAGGAAGAAAATAGTATTTAGTATGCTCTTTAAGACTGAAATAACCTTTTTTATGTCTATAATCTTATCAGTAGTGTGTAGAGTAACAGCCAAACACAAGTTTTTACAGGCTTCTTTTGTTGGGCAACTGTGCAGGAAGGGAAAAAAGGAAACCATGGAATTTTTCCCAAGTAAGAAAGGAAATTATAAGACACTCTGAAAACAGCTTTTTGAGTAAAATGAAAATCTTTCTAAATTGAAAATATGTGAGGTGCACTTTCACAAATTGCAAGAAGAAATGCATTCCTTAAGCTTTTAGGATATTTTTATGTAACCTGAATTTTACTGAGAAAGAAACAGGGTTGGATGAAAAACAATAGGGTATTTCTTAAATATTTTTGTAGCACAATATGAACTAAAATGTAGAGTAAAAGGCAAGTGTTTCAGGTTGAGTGTTGACATAGTTTGAGTTGATGGATATTTAAATTTAAACAGCAAAAACTAGTTTAGAAGCCAAAATTGAGATCTTGATATTATTACCGAACTCTACTTTTCTATAAGTTGAGGGGAGTTTGTTTTGTTTGGTTGGTTTTTTTTTTTTTTCCAATTAGGCCTTCTGTCACTGTTGATGATTTGAAGAACCTTTTTACAAGTAAAGGATCTACTGTGAAAGGCTTCAAATTTTTCCAGTAAGTTCTCTTGTAAAATTGCTAAGCAAGCTTTCATCTTGAAAAATAGCTAATTGCTTTTTTGTGACTTTATGTATGTATCTAACTACAGGCAGAATTCCATATATAGCTATAGGAAAAAGTGGTACACCTGTCACAATTTTTATGGTACTTTCAGTCTTAAAATTTTATATTGGATACTGGGTTAGCATAACTAAACTAAAAATACCTAGCCTTTGACAGATTCCATGTGTGTTCAAAGTAAACAAGTTTAAGGAAAGTAAATGCTCACTTTTTGAAAAAATACAAGCTTTGTGTATGTAAAATACCATATAAAAAATGACTGCCATGATGATGCATATACATTGATTAAGGTTAGTTGGCAGCATTGTTCTGGTAAAATCATACCTGGTAGAATAGTCCTATCTATATGGACAATGCAATTATTTTTAGAGGTCTTCAAGCCTTATTTGACCTGTTTTTTTGAAGTCCAGTGTAATGAAAGAATGACATGACTTTAAGCCATAGATTTGCAAAATTTATGTAGTTTTGTTATCTTTACATTTTAGCAGATGGATAAAGAGCTCTGATTCTTTTGCTGTTGAAGTATGTGTGATATAGCTGAGAAAAAAAAACCAAAACACTTATGCCACTTTTCTGTGATGGCTAGTAAAAATTTGATTAGGATTAATAATTGTTTGTTTTTGTTCTTCAGGAAAGATTGCAAAATGGCTCTTATTCAGCTGGGTTCTGTGGAAGAAGCAGTTCATGCTCTCATTGAGCTTCACAATCATGACTTTGGAGAAAACCAACATCTCAGAGTTGCCTTCTCAAAATCTTCAATCTGAATTTTCTGTGAATTTTCCCTTTAAGGCAGCATAATGGTTTTAGATATAGAGACTGTGACAGTTGTGACCAACTCTATCTCTTGAAAGAAAAACCTCATTCATACACAAAGAATTAAGTGATGATTTATTCTGATTCTAGCTGAAAGTATGTCATCGATATAAGGATTCTTCTGTGAAATAGGTTTATTTATCATCAAATGTCCTCCTTAAAATTATATTTTGAGAATATCCTTTCAGCTTTTGTTTGAAATTAGCCTTACAAAACAATTTAGAGTGCTTTTACAATGTACCAAACGAGTATGTTTAATGAAAAAGTAAATCTACTCTGTGCAGATCGAACACTAATTTGAATGTGAAATAGTACTTGGATTTCTTGAAGAAAAGCAAACAGTAACTGTGAGTATCATCTAAAAGTAGTATTTATGTTACCAGGGTATGTGTCCATACTTTGGTGAATCTTTACAAATAACTTGTTGATAAAAATAAAATGTCTGTGCTGTTCTTATAGATTAAATTATTAGAGAAAAGGCAGTGCCTTCTCTCTGTGGAATAAAAGGTATTTGACAAGTTTCTTCAAGGTGTGGTATTGGAGAATTAGTTTGACTTGACTATGGATTGGAAGCTTGATTCCTATTTCTACTATGAAGAGATGTCTACCTTGGAGAAAATAAAACAAGCAAATGGCCTTGATTTAAAATATATTTTTTTTTTACATTTCTCTAAATAATTAAATGTTTGAAGTCGTATGGAAAATATTCAGGTCTATGATGGTTTCTCAACTTTTTAAGAAGCTATTTTTGCTAAGATCATCTTTCAGGGCAGAGAAACTAAACCTCGAGGTTTTTTACTACTCTGAATCTAATACTTAAATTACTGTGTATTTAACTAATTTCTTATTATGTGCCTTACTTGTGTGTATGAAACAATAGATTAGAGTGTTGTCTGAAGTATCTTGCAAAAATATTGTGAGCTTTGTGAAAATTCTTGTCTTGCTCTTTTTGGAAATGTTTTCTATTATACTTCAAGATAAATTTTTTTCATTAATTAATACTTTGAATTCTAATTTCTTGTGCTTTCTTATGGAGATTGGATAAAGATGGGAATGAGGTTTCATTTGTTGTGAAATCACATAGGAATTCTTTAAATTTACCTTGTTGCACTTCTGTGATGGTAGTTCTTCCCTGTTAAAAAGTTCACACCTAGAAAAAATATACTACAAAAATGAAACAAATCTATATAGAAAGGCCAAAAAGCAAATCCCATTAATTTCCTACACTTCATCTGACTTTTTGAGAGACACAGGCTTTATCAGAATATTCTCTTTTGGATTTCTGCATTTCTCCTTTTTTTTAATACTTTACAGTATTAAAGTTAAGGTAATAGAATGCTATCATTCTTTACTTTGTGAGTATGAAAAAATGTTTGATACTGAACCTTGATTCCTCTTTGGGAAATGAGCTGAGATGCAGTTAGGTTTTCCCTAACAGATGAATACTAATGACTTTTGATCATATTTTAATAAGGTGAATTGCATTTTAAGAACTTTTCTTTCCTAGTGTTTTCTTTCACATAAATTAATTGAAAATTGATTTAATTTTATTTTACCACATTCTGAAGACCAATTTCTATCCAACATGGTATTAATTTACTTCTAGCTATTGCAGAATTTGTTTCTGCTATAAAGTTTTGCGATCCATAACTGTTTTTGTTCATCTGATTTGTATGGCTTTGTCTTTCTAGAAGAAAGAGTATGTTTCTGCCATGATCTAAATATTCTGTAGTGAGCTTTCTCAAATTTTCCCTTTGAATTATTTTTGCAAAATCAGCCTTATAGTAGCTTGCCAGATACTGCCTTGAGGTATGTAAACTGATTACAGGTGTATTGTTAAGGAAACTTCCCTGCTGACCATCCAGGAACCACTCTGTCAGTCACTCTTGGACCACCTGAGCTGGGACCAACTGTAGCTGGATCCTTCCCAGCTATGCCCCCTCACTCACACAGTCACACCAGGCTTCCATCCTCAGGTTTCCCATAGCAGTCTCAGGTGTCCCAATCATTAAAATAGTTTAATCACAGTACAATTATAAGCTAACAGCTCGAGCTAGTGTCTCTGAGGAGGGACATGGAACAAAGGAGCTCCTGGGCTTTGATCCCCTCCCTGTTCCAAGGTGAAGTTCTGGGCTCGTGGGCTCCTGCCGTGTCTGAGTCCTGTCCCCTGGTTGGGCCACAGGTCCCCGGCCCTTGTTGTGCCGAGGGTCAGCTCTTCACGGCCTCTGTGCCTGGGCTCCACCAGCCAGAGCTCCACCTGCAGCTCCCACTGCAGCTGCACCCCCAGCTACCTCAGTGAACGTGCTCCTCAGCAGTAGCAGCCAATTTGACTGCAGAGATGTAGTTATAATAAGTGCTGTACCGCACAACTATATAGATATGCAGAATGTACTATGTACTGGAAAGTCCAACTGGCTTAGGAATAACATTCCCCTAAGTGATGTTACCTTTTGTATTTCACAGAATCCCAGAATGGCCTTGGTTGATTTTATGTGGTTCTCACAGGCTTACTGCTAAGTCAGTCCAGGTTGTTCTCGTTCCTATCCTTTCCTTCCAAGTGTGTTGACTGCACCACAGACCTTGGTGTTGTCAGCAAATTTGCAGAGGGTGCAATTGATTCCACGGTCAATGTCACCAACCAGGATGTTTAAGAGTTGTGGCACCAGTGCTGTTCCTTACAGAACATTGCTCGTTATTGATTTCCACTCAATCACTAAGCTGTTGATCACAAAGAATGTGGCCATTCAGCCAATTCTTTTTCCAGCTGGAAGTCGACCTATCATATTCAAGAGACAAGGAAGTTTTGTGGGACAATGTCATGCTTTGCACAAGTCCTGGTAGATGACATCAGTTGCTCTTTTCTTGTCCACCGTTGCCATAACTGTGTTGTAGAAGGCATGATTTGCCCTTAGCAAAGCTATTTACTTCATCATCTTACTGGGAACCAAGGTGGGACTTCCAGACTTACAGTTCCCTGAGTCTTTCTTATTTCCCGTTTTTCAAATGTAGGCTATATTTCCACTTTCCAAGCAAAGCTTTAACTTTCAGGGTTTCATAGACTTGGGCCAGTCAGAAAACCACTTCCTTCCAGGCTACATGTTGTTACTTCAACCCTCTGTAGCTTTTCTTTTAGTTTGAATTAATCCAGGAATTCCTTGTTCATCTAATGCCATCCTGATCCTTTTGCTTGACTTCCTTTTTGTAGGGATAATCACTCCTGACCTTGGAGAAGGTGATCCTTGGATACCAACCAGCTTTCCTGGGTACCTCTTTCAGGCCTTTATCCCATGATACTCTACACGACATATCTCTGAGGAGGCCAAAGTCTGCCGTACTGAAGTCTAGGGTAGTGAGCTTTTCTGTGCACCTTCCTTGCTGCCCTAAGGATCTCAAACATCATTTTGTGGTCCTTGCAGTCAAGGCTGCCCTCGAGCTTCACATTCCCCACCAGTCCCTCCTTGTTGGGAGAAAAAGGTCCAGCATAGCACCTCCTGTCCTTGACTCCTCTATCACTTGAAGAGGGATGTTATCATCAATGCATTCGAGGAAGCTCCTGGATTGTTAATGTGCTTCTGTGTTGACAGATATTAGGGTGGTTGAAGATCCCCATGAGGAGCAAGGTTTATGTATGTTAGAGTTGCCCTCTCTGTCTATAAGGGGCCTCATCTTCTCTGTCTTCCTGGTCAGAAAATCTGTAGCAGACCCCCACTATAAAGGCTCCTGTCCCTTGCCCGCCTTTAGTCCTGACCCATTAGCTCTCAGTCAGCTCCTCATCCATCCCCAGCTGAAGCTCCATGATGTCCAGCTGGTCATTGACATAGAGGCAACACTGCCTCCTTGTCTACCTTTCCAGTCTTTCCTCAAGAGCTTATATCCTTCCATTCCAATACTCCACTCTTTGGAGCCATCCCACTATGTGTCCATGATATATCAATGGGGTCATAGGCATCACCACATCTCTAATTTTTCTTGGTTTTACTCTTCTTATGTGCTATTTGATAGACACTCTGAAGATGAAACCCTAATGAAGCTGACTTACCGGCTGGAGTAGCTGGAATTCCTTTGTGGTGTTGTTCTGGTGCTTTTGTGCTGACCTGTGATCCGTCTTCAGGCTCTAGAAATCTATTGCTGGCACTGGCACCAAACTGGTAGGAGTGGGATAGACAGAGGTTCCCTTCCCTGTGGCATTTTTAGTTTAAAGCCCTTCTCACCCTCTTGGCAAGACTGTGGCAGAAGATGCCCTCTTGTGACAGATGGACCCTGTCAACCATCAGTAGACCCAGTTTCTGAAAGCAAGTCCCGTGGTCAAAGTAGCCAAACCCCTGGGGGACAGCTCCAGAAGCATTTGTTGATTCACCAGATTTGACTGGCCCTTTCAAAAACCTTCCCTTTGACTGTGAGCATTGATGTGAAGATTGCCTGCAGAATCATAAAGATTTTTAAATTCGGAAAAATCTGAAAGTTTACTTTCCAAATTTGGAAAGATCTGAAAATATATTATGTTACCTTTTTGGTTTTTTGATACAAGTATTGTGTATCTTTTTTGATTCACCTTCAATGTTCTATTTTTGCAACCAAGTTATTCTTGTCAACATACTTTTAGATTTATGTGTATCTGAAAGATGCTGCCTCTTGGGGAGATCGCTTTTACAAGTTATGCAGATAAGCTTTGGAACTTGCCAGTACATCTTTAGCATTTGCTTAGCAGTATGAGGGCACTAGTTAAGGGTACTTTTTCCCTTTTAGTATTCCACCTTGAATAATTGAAAGCACAAACATAACACCTTTGTTATTACAATGTATTGTTAGGAAAGAATCATGGCAGAAGGAATATTTGTTATACTTCATGCTTGACCCAATAGTGCCTGGTACAAAAGCACAGTTGCATCTCAGTTCTTGATGCTCTAAAGCCAGTAATAGCAGATCCCTTTATCTGTAAAAAGGGCAGGATTTAGGAAAGAATGTTATTATTCTAAGAGTCTTAAAGTGATGTGGATGGAAAAAAACCTCAAAAGGCCTTAGTCCTACCTTTCGGTCAGATTATGGACAACTTTAAGTAGCTACTCAAAGAATTGTCCATATAAACCAAAAAAATCAAATGGAGCAAATTTTCTGTTCCTCGCTGTTCTGTTTGACAGTCCTCACTGTCAATTTGCTTCCTTAATATATGACTAGGCTTTAAATGTACTGCATTATATATCTTTTGCCTTTTTCCCCTGTTAACTGTGTAACTCTGAAGAGGATTCTGCCTTTATCTTAAATTGCCAAGCATAGGTTTGTAATTTCTTTAACATATGTTATTAATTTCTGAAGTATCTGGTAATGTACACAGTGTAGGTTGCTATTTGGGCACATGGTGTGGTTCCTTGGAACTATCTTGTGCGGGGCCAGGAGTTGAATTCGATGATCCTTATGGATCGCTTCTACTTCTGCATATTCTATGACTGTATGTTTATGCCTCTGTATATGTCATGTCCTTGAATCAATTCTGAGTTACCTCCTAGACCATTTTTTTTTGATGGATGCACACTTGGTTCAAAGCTTAATAAGGCCTTTTTAACAACCCAGGAGCAGCTAAGTGCCTTTTCAAATGATCCTTCATTTATTATATAATGGTAAAACTTCTGCTTTTTGAACTTCTGCAGAACTCTTAAAACATCAGAACTAATTTCTGAAACTTTGACTCATAATTTGACTCAGTTGCCTTGTCTGCTTGTCCTGTAAGTTGCACTGGTTTTGTGTACTGATAAATTGAGATCCTTTTTATTGGGAAGATATTCCACACGTCTGTGGAGACTTTCTTATTTGTGGCATTTTCTGATTACAGACAACAAACCTGTTTGTATGCCAAGAAAACTATTAGTCTTTGTGGATAGTGCTGCCAGTGAAGTCTGTCTGATCAATTATCTTGCCCTCCTCTGATTCATGTCTGTCAGATAGTGGTACGTTGGAGTTATTTATAAGAGATGTAGACCTATGACTTGCCATTTTATGCTGTAGCTTATACTTCTGTTTTTCAAATGAGTGGCCGGCTACCTACAAAAGGATTTGTTTTGCCTTAGCCTTTACCCCTAATACTTTGTTAGAGCACAACTACCAGACTTAATCTTGGTAGTGTTATGCTGAAACAATACTAGTCAGATTGCACAGAATTTTTTCTTTAAATTAACTATCTTCTGTCTTCTGAAGTTTGGTTTGCTATATATAAGATTGTTTGCTTGCTCTTTTCAAAGCAAATCCTAACAGAACATAAAATTTCTGAAGTATGTTACTTCAGGGTTTTATTGATTGGGGATGTGGTATAGGAACAAAATTGGACCAAAGTTTTTGTGCCTTCAGTAGTTTTATATGTAGGATTTTTCATATCTGTAGGTGTCTTAAGTAAAATAAATACATTTTCCCCCTCTGGAAAATGTATATTGTGAAAAATTAATGTTGTCTACTGACTATACAAGAAGTGAACTACAATTGTTTCAATACACATTTAATTATTCTACTGTCTTTCCCATTACAATTTTTTCTTTTGTACTGCAGTATGCAGGAATCCAAGTATAACTCACGTTATTTCCAACTTCAGATAATAATGAAATGTTGTGCTTGGAGCAGTCCCAAAGAAATTAAATGCTTACATAATTGAAGGTCCTTGATAAATGAAGAAAGCTTTTACTTTAGTAGATTAATGTCATCACTGTAAGCAGTTTTTCACTCCTTGGAAGCTCTGCTTTTTTTATGAGTGGGAAGCTACTACACATAAATTTGATTTGAAGTGCTTTCCAAATCTTTTTGAATATGTTACCCACTTTCTGCTGAAGTTCGCTATAGAACTGCAGCAGCACAAGACAAAAGTTGCTAACCAAGTAGATTCTTTCATCAGAGTATGTCACTTCACTCTCTCACCAAAGACTTCTGGTTTTACTGAGTTATACAAATATCTGTTTTCTCTCATGCTCCTTTCTGACTGGAAGACCCAGTGCAAAGTGGCCTCTGTTTGAGGCTATTACTGGTGGTAGAAACAGTGGAAAATGAGATAATAATGTGAACCAAATGATGTGAGAGAAGCAAAAAGTTAATATGTTGCTTTTAGTACTGTACTCAAGTAAACATATCTAAGAATTGCTGTCATTCCTTCATTTCACATGATCTGTTCATGAAAGTTCCCTTTCAGTTTATAAAAATGTTCATCTAACACAAGAAACACAAGAAAATACTGTAAATATTTGTAACATCATGTTTTGTTTGGTTTTTGTTTTTGTTTTTTTTTAATCTGGCAAAAGAGTGTTTGGGGAAACAAATGGAAATGTAAAATGTTTTTATATAAAGATTGTCTGTATATTTTAATAAGCAAAAGCTTTCATTTATAAAGCATCTTGTGGCATTGCATGAAAAGTATTCCATATTTGTGGAGATGAATTAAAACTGAAAAAGATATTAAGATGTATTAAAGAAACCTATTTTGTGACTGTGTAGTGCATGGTGAACTTGATTTTTTTTGTGCTGTAATATATTTTGTTTTTTTAGGTTAGTAGGTTTTCACATGATATCTATACCTAACTAATTTCCTGACTCTAGTAGTTGCAGCATTTAATAAATGTAATCATGACTGTACTCTCTGAAATTTTCCTGTGTTCTTGTCTATTGCTTCATTTTTTTTCTGGTCTTATAATTGTGCAGCTAATAACATCTAATTTTCTATTTTTTCCTTCAGCATACATGGGCATCTAAACAAAAGCTTTTCATATCAAAAGTCTTTAAGGGGGTTAATGCACCTCTTCAGCAAGAAGTGAAAGTCAGCAGCACCTACACTGTTTCCTGAACTGGGCAGAAGTTCTTCTTTTCAGTAGGATGGAAATATATTCTACAATTCTAAACCAAAGTGGTTGATGATTGTTTTGGTTTTTGAGTCAGGGATGAGAGGCTTCAGTGATGAGAGATTTGAGGCCTTATCACTGAGAATTCTTTTATCTTTTACAATGCTGTACTCTTTTCTAGTCTTAAGATCGAAATTCATATCCTTTGCACGAAGATTTAAAAAATGTAAATAACAGTTTAAAAAGATGGTCTGCTTTCAGCTTCCTGTTTCTCAACTGCCTTGTTGGTTGCTTTCCTTTCATACTCCTTTGATTGCCCTTCTGTAAATTAGTGTTGCACAACATTAATTTCGACCCTCTAATTCATGCATCCGAAATTCAGGATTGATGGTAAACAGATAGTCTAAGGCAATAAATAAAAATATTAGAGGAGTGCAGCACCTCTTTCTGAGCTAAAATTTTCAGCTAGTCTGGCAAGGGTTTAATTGTCTGCCACCTAGTAAATTATGCTATTACGAATCTCTGAGTGTAGATGCTTTTGTAGGGAGAAAAATCTGATTCTGTTTAGACTGAATTGCTGGTTTCATCAAAATGCCTATTCTCCATAGGCTACATATGAAGTTGCCATGTATAACTGTTGATTTTTTTCCTTGATACTTAAATACTTAATGAGCATTCTGGGGAAACTTGTAGCTCTTGGTGGCCATAATCTGGCTTCTTTTTTTTTGATGAAGACTGCCTGAGAATGTATGAGAGAGTGAAATTCCTGACTATTGTCTTCTCCCATTACTCCTTAACCAAAAAATAAATAACATCTTGAATTCTTGTCTCCTCTTGTTAACCCTGCAATACAATCACAGTAATTTTTATTCCTTAAGCAGTTTTTATAAATGTCTGCCTTGGAAAATGAAAAATAAAGTACAACTTTTAAATAACACATATATAAAATTTTTTATACCAGAACTTTCTCTGTTACTTGCAAGCTGAAAGAGAAAGGGCAGTAACTGGTGAAGTTGCCAGCATCTTAATTCTCATATGGTTTGGATCAGTCCCAAAAGATTTCTTTATAGCTCCAGGACTCAGCCATTTGCAGAGCTGGAAAGAAGATAATTGTATGCTTTGAAAATAAAAATTCACACTTCCATTTTCTTAACTGTGCTGAGATATTTATACTTGAGTTCTTTGACATGTAGCAGGTGATTACAAGGATGTCTAAACAAAAGATAATGAAAGCAGAAATTGGGGTAGAATGTAGGTGAGAGAAGGTGTGGAGGGAAGAACAGACCTCAGAAGACTTAGTCATCCCAGAGACCATTTCCAGACCAATGCCCTTGCTGTTATCCATAAACTTATCTCAGATACTGAAAAAAAACCTGAGAGAAACAGTCCAGTGACAATGAGAACAAATGCCTTTGGGCTAGTGCTAAGGTAGCAGTATGAGTTATCTGGCTCAAAAAAAGCTCTTACAACAAGAGTAATACTTCAGTCTCAGGTTAGAGATCATTCTTCTTCCATAGTATTTGCTGTTTCATCAGGGTAGCACTTTTAGGTCCTGTGTTTTATTTCCAATCTGTTTCAAGTACAGCTACTCTGTCCTTTTGTGAGAATCAGAGCTTTTAATGGAAGCAAAGTATACCTTCTGTAATTACTCCCTTAAATCTGCTGTGTAAAGTGTTTTTCTAGCTGTGCACTGTAGGGAGATACAAGAGGGCTGGAGAGGGATTTTTCACAAGAGCAGTACGACAAAAGCAAATGGCCTTAAACTGAAAGAGAGCAGGTTTGGATTAGATCCTAGGAACAATTTCTTTAGAATTTCTGGTGAGACACTGCAACAGGCTGGTTAGAGAAGTTATGCACTTCCCATCCCTGGAAGTGTTCAAGGTTAGGTTGGATGGGGCTTTAAGAAACCTGGTCTGGTGGAAGGTGTCGTTGCCCATGGCAGGCAGGTCAAACTATATGGTCTTTGAGGTGGCTTCCAAGAGAGACTGTTCTATAATTACAGTAATTGTTTCTCATGTGTGTGCATATTATTTGTACAATGAAGGGTTTGTAAAGGTTTTTATTGAGGGTTGTCTGTGAGGTTTTTTTCTCTCCAGAGCCCTTCTTGGTCTGCAAAGCCACATTGGTCAATGCTTGGAAACTTGTTTTAAAGGACAGTGGACTAAAGGATATTGCATAATGCTGCAGGCTTACAGCTCTGGGGTTGGATACAGCTTCCATTTCTACCATGTGCTGCCTGGCACACACCTAGAGAATATATTCAGTAAGTGTCACTGCCTGTAAAAATAAAACTGAAGCTCTTTTTGAAGCAAAACATTAAAAAAAAGACAAAGGCTAAAGAAATTAGGACAACCGCTGTTCAGTACTCTGAACTCTGTTGATGGTCTGGAGAAAACTGTAGCTCCATGGTCTATTTTAGTTAATGCAATGTGGGTGGGTGCTGGAAAAGAGGGTTGTGGGTTCTTTTCTAACTAAAAACTTCTTACAAAAACCTGAAGTTGTCATGTTTGGTTCTTACCAAAAAACATGGCAATGTTACTGGCTGACTTTTCAGCATTACTGATCACCTCTCTTTCTTCCCTCTTCCAATTCTCTCCTATGGCCAAATTGTCCAAAAACAATGAGAGATTTAGTAGCAGCAATACAGTACCTTCAGAATGTCATTTCTGTGTATGCAGAATTTGACTTATCTGGTCATCAGATTTGAAGTATCTTGTGAATTGTATAACTATGGCTCATCATTTTGAAAAGCTCTGAAAGTAATTTTTTTATTTAAGGTAAAGTAAAAAGTTTACTATGCAAGTAATGTCTTCTATCACATCTATTAACTGAAAGTGGGTTCTATACTTTTCTCCATATGTGATGTTTGGTTGTGTGATGTTGTCTTTTCCTTTTTGTGCATATGTTTGCATTACAGCTGTACAGCTTAAAATTCTGTCTTGCTGAGGTTTAGTTATCTTTTCAAAAGCATACAGGGTTTATACTGTTGTTGTTTGTGTTTCAACTAGTTTATCTGCTCTCTCAGGGCCTTCATTGGTCTATCAGATACTGAATTGGTTGAAGATTTTTTAATAGCAGACCTCCCACTATTAACTCCATCATTGTTGAATTTGTTTGTTTCAACAGCAAATAACTATGCATTATATTCTTTGAGCATTTGATCTTTCCATGTTGATTTAACTACAGAGACACAAAGGTTAATGAACAGCATGACACTTCTTGATGCTAAGACTTGTAATGGTATACATGTCTTTTTTCCTGCTCTGGTTTGGTACTGCCAATTACAGCCTGTCTGACACAAGATGGCCCGAACTAATTTCTCCTTCAAGGCATGCTATATGTGCTTGTAAGATTCCCAAAGAACTTAAAACTCTTTGTGGAGCTCCTTATTCACCAGTGCAGAACTATGCTATGTATGTGAACAGTTTTTCATTGAGGAAGTTGTTAAATCACTGTGTATCTCTAGCTTTTACACAAACTGTTTATTCTCCAGGGCTTAGTTTCTCCCAGTTTTATGTAATGGGAAGATTGCATTTTTCATTTAGGTTTTTTTTTTATGCATATGATTTTAATCAAGGCCCTTCAAAAATATTTTAGGTCATTGTTGCCATTCAACATCAGGAAAATAGATAAGGGAGAGGTTACTTTTGAAGGGTCTGACCATAAGATGTTAGCAGCAGCATTCTGTCTTGCTTGGGCTATTTCACTCACTTACTGTCTCATGAACAGGAAAATTGCTTCTAACTTTGCAGATCAATTGTCTAGAAACACTGGGCATGATTAAGATGCTGAACTTTCTCAATCCTGCTCAATAATCTTAATTCTGTCCGCATTGAAGACTAGTGTCCAATCTAAACAACCACACTTCTAAACTGACATACACAGGATTTCTTACTCTCCAAATGATGGGACTGTACCTTCAGCCAAAGTCTGGTGTACATCTGTGCATCAAATGGGTATAAAATAAAACAAATTGTAATTGTAATTGTAATTAGACAGTGGCTTCATGTAGCACATAGCAAGAAAAATTTCTCAGCCTTGTGCAGGCCTGAGTGGTCAGTCATCATTTAGTTCTCATGGGCTTACATTATTTGAATGCCAAGTCTTTCTGCTGTTTGGAGAGTTCATGAGCCAGTGGTGCCCTTGTGGCAAGCAGGTCCATGGTATCCTCAGTTTCATGGGAAGGAGAATAGCCAGCAGGTCCAGAGAGGTGATACTGCCCCTCTGCTCAGCCCTGGTGAGGCATCACCTGGAATGCTGTGTCGAGTTCTGGGCTCCTTAGTACAGGAGAGACATGGAGCTCCTGGAGTGGGTCCAGTGAAGGGCAAAAAAGATGATCAAAGGACTGAATCTCTCTTATGGGGAAAGGCTGAGAGAGCTGGGTGTGTTCAGCCTTGAGAAGAGACAACTGAAAGGGTGTATGAGTGTCTGAAGGGAGAGTGTTGAGAAAATGGAGCCAGGCTCTGCTCAGTGATGCCAAGAAATAGGACAAAAGGCAGAAATGAATGCACAGAAGTTCCACCTGAACAGAAGGAAGAACCTCCTTACAGAGTGAGGGACAGTGCACTGGAACAGATTGTCCAGAGAGTTTCCAAAGTTTCCCTCAATTGAGATATTCTGGATGGAATCCTGTGCCATGTGTTCTCAGATAACCTTGTAGGAGTGGGGAGGTTGGACCAGGGTCCTCCAGTGCTCCCTGCTAACCTTTCCCATTCTGTGGTTCTGTGATTGTAAGACAAACTTGATTTCTTGCAGGTACTTTTTGAAGATAAATAGGGCTTTCAGCTTTGCAATTCAAATTAAAAATAAAAGAAAATACTGGGTGGCCTTTTTTTTCCCATAGAAATGCCAATCTTAAGTCTTTATTACAAATTCTAAGAACACAGAAATGCCATCACCCAGGGTGTATTTCTCCTCTGATTGCCAGTAAATGTAGAAATAATAGTTACACCTAATTTAATTTTTCAAGACCAAAGAGCAGAGCTTGTGCTGGTTTTATACCATAACAAAAGGATTCTCTTTATTTATTCCAATGAACGTGTAATTTTATGTATTTAAAATCCAACTCATTCTGCTGGCTTTGTATTCCCATGGTCTAAAAATATAGTAATTTTAGGTAGTTTCTAATTGAGATAAAAACAGCTACTTTAGATCGATAAACATGTTGTAGAAGTTGTAATTGCTAACAGAAAAGCTCAGGGAGCGAAGGTTGAGGTATTTACTATGAAAGGTTTGGTGACTAGATTACCTTTTCTTTTCCACTGCACAGTATTGATGCAAATCTGAGATTGCCTAGTGACAAAATACAATTGGTCCATAGATAAAGAAGCCATGGCAAAAGAATTCCCAGCTGCCTGAACAGCTTCAGAGTGGTTTGGTTTATTATCTCTGGTCACAGGACCATGGAATGGTTGGGGTTGGGAGGCACCTCTGGAGATCATCTGATTCAACTTACCTGCTAAAGCAGGTTCACAGGAACATGTTCATGCAGGATGGCCAGGAACTCATAAGATGCAAATATGGAATTTGTCTTCATAGGTAATACAATTTGACAAGTTGCCGTATTTCCCATCTAATGTTTTTAGACTCACTTTTAGACTCATCTTGCCCATAAATACAGCAAAGCTGATGGTGAGAAAAGGGATTTGGGTTTTCTCCTGTACTGTCAAAGACATTGTCATTAAATTTTGACTTACTGACAAGCTGTTAGTAAGTTTTATGCAGCTGCAGTAGAAAGGCCAACACCCCTGTGGATGAGCTTGGGAAGTCCGGCAGAGAAGAAAGCATTAACCTTGTTGCCAAGTTCTTTCTCTTTAGAAATTAGCAGATATTTTAGGATTTGAAAGGAAAAGACGTCTGTTCATCTACTTGGAGCTGAAAAAAAATCACAACATATATTTTATTTAGTAACTTTTTTTTTTTTAATGTATGAAGGGGGTGCTGTTAGTGGTCCTCTCTGAATTTTCCTTTGTGCCTATCTGCTTCTTACCTCCTAACAATGGTCTTCAGTAGGCACAACCCTCAAAAAGAAACAGCATGAAACAATCAGAAGCAGTGGCTATCAGCAGTATTCTTGGATGATATTCCAGATCTGACAATACTAGGACACCCCCCCATAAATACACACTAAGTCCTTGTGTCTTAAAGACTTCTAAAAAGGAGGTATGGAAAGGGGGCTGTGGTATGAAAGCTTCTACCAGAGGTTGTGTTTCATGATACATACTTATGTAGGAATACTATCCCAGTTACACATCTAAGTGGCAGGGAGAAGTGAAAAGAGGCAGAGAGAGGTTATCTTCAAAGTTCCCAGTGGGTTTGTGGCAAAGCCCAGTTTGATCTCCTATGCTAAAGCCCATAGATAGCAGCCCTTTTGCTCTGGAGAGCTGCTTTTCTGATTAGCATAACTGTCAGCTCAGCAGGCTTTATCACTTAGTATGCCTTGTTATAAGATAGATAGGACATATGCTGATATGTGTTACATCCAAGGTCTATCCTCTAAGCAAATAGTATAGAAGCGTTCAATATTTAAGATTCAAAGTCAGGTATCCAAAGCTTCTACAGAAACATTTTCATCTTGACTTCATCTGCTAGGAGTAGAGACCATGACATAGACACCCTGAGAGTACAAACAGAAATACTGCAAACAACTTGAGTGATAATATTTCCTTTAAGAAAAAATTGTACAAGATACTGCTTTACTTCTGCACAGCATTTACTGAAGCATTTTCAATAGAAACTGCAGAGGGTCAGCCAATATTTGCAGTTATTTCTGAAATTTGGAGTTATTTTCAACAATTGGTGTTTCTTATTCTGGGAACTAAATTTGTAACCAGAAACAAGTTATTAATTTGATTAATTTTAAATAGGCAAGAGAGACAAAATTCAGATAGAAGGAATTTTCCATCAAGCTGCAGTTACTCTTTTCATTGCTAGTTGGGAAGAAGCACTTGAATAGCAAGCTGTTCGAGAATGCAACTGCACTATGAATAGCTGAGTGATCTGCTAACAAGGATGAAATGCATTTACTCACTCTGGCCGAAGATGTTTGCTGTGGTTTTAAAAATGTGTTTGCTGAAAGAGCTATTAGTATCAAATATTTTGTCTTCATGTGTCAAAATAAGCACTGTAATCTATGCCAAAAATCTTTAGGAGAAAAAAACCAAAGAGATTTAGATGGCATGGTGATATTCATTGTGTGCAAAGGAGACAGAACAAATACAGATGGCTGAGAAGATGTTTAATCCAGTTTGCCCTTCTGATTTTCAGTTATCTGCATTTAGACACTTGCCATCTAAAAATACACAGGAAACTTTGAAACATCTCTGGATGAATTTAGTTAGTTTGACCATCACAACTACTTCTTTTTCACAAAGAAGAAAAATTGAAGAAAGTACTGGTACATACATCTTCTTCATAATTTAATGTTAGGGATGAAGGAAACACCATAATTACAAAGCTTCCTTGAGGTTTGACAAGGATAAGATTAAAATTTTTATTCTATCCAGAACAGAAAATATAGGTAAATATTAATCTGTGTTTTCATTAGAGAGATTTTTATGTGAAACAAGCAAGATTTGCCCAAGATGTTAAGGATCAGCATGTTGGGACACTAGCCTGTCTTACCCTCCTGAATCTTTAATTTCTTTCTGTACCAATTAACTAGGGCTTGGGCAGGTGACCTCAGGGCAGAAGTGATCTGTGATGATCTCACTGGTGGATTCAAACTTGAAGTAGTGGAAGAGATTGTTTGGGAATGCTGTGAATTCTATATCACTGTCAGCATAAAGAGCAAATTAGACAAGTATGTCAGGAATCACAAAGTTGACCTTGGTGTAGAGCAGAAAACAGAAAAAATTACCTCTCAACATCTTTTGATTATTTCATATGTCCATGCATTGAATTTAAAGTAGTCTTTATGTAGTTTAATTACTTGGTTCTGAAGTATGTCTTAAACACAGTTAATTGTCTGAGACACAATGGACAGGAACATAATAAGGAGGTTAGTTCCAGTCAAGGTCCTGTACTTTTTTTTCAGCTGATACACATCTTTGTTACTTTCTTTAAAGAATGTTTCCATTACAATTTTTAATTTGTTCTCTTTATACATATGATGTATTTCTTCAGGCTTCATGCCAAAAATATTTTCCTGTTTGCTGCATGAGGTGTTTATAATTATAAAAAGTTGCTTCCACTACTTTTTATGAAAGGAACAGTAGAAATTGCAGTGATTAGTAGGTCTGCTACACAGTGGGCTGCCAAAGAAGAGGAAAATTGTGATCTCCAAACCATTTTAATATGTTGTGCAGAACAATTGTTCTCTGAACCATTCCTTATAGTGATAAGCTATTTAACACAACTGACAATGCATACTTCTGATTTCATTAATTTTAAGGGAGAAATATGCAGTAATGACATCTGTAATGTGAACTTCCAAAGGCAGGATCACTTGTCACCTGGCTGCTGCTGAAGAATCTGGTCAAGATGAGTAAGTGTAGCAGAAGCTGTTTAAAAGTGTATACACGGTTAAGTGGTCAGAACAGTAATTTAAAAACAACAAATGAAAAAACAAAAACAACCCCCAAAACAATGAACCAAAAATCTAAAACCTGTAAGAGAGCCATTTATGTAACTAAATGAATAAAGCTGATAATTCTATGAAACTGGGGTTTGTGTCCCTTGAGATCAGACAGTGATAGTTTGGTGTTATAATACAGCAGTAAAAGATCAGGTTGTGTCATTTAACTGCAGTGGTGATGGAGGACTGGGCTGAGTTAGCATTCAAGGGCGTTAATGAAAAGCCACCATGGCACATGAGCAAAACTTCCTCAGGAATCTCATTAGAGCAAATATACCTAATTCTGCTTTTGTGTTGGGCTTCTGCAATTCCTCACCTTGGCACTCCTCTATTGTGGTTATTGGGGAACTGCATTTGTAGATGGAAAGTTTATGCAGCTTTCTAAAATGTGGGCTCACAGACACGAATGAGAACCGTGAGCTCTAGGGCTATTACTGCTCTTTAACAGCAGCAAACTCTTCAGGCAGCGCTACTGGTCCTGCCCAAACCCGAGGTTTGGGGATTCACCTGAGCTTCTAAGGCCTGCCCTGAGACAGCTTTAATTCAAGCACTAAGGGCTGCGCCAGCTTCTTACATCGCAGGGCTGATGTGCCATCTTGACCCGGGGCTGCAGCTGCGAGGCTGCAGGCCCCATGTCCCGCCTACAACAGGTGTGTCCATCCAGCCGCCCTTCCCGGGAATCGCAAATAATCCCACCATCCGTCTCTGCCCCCCGCCCCCGGGCTATGGACAGCAGCAGCCCTTATCAGCCTTGCCACCTGCCTGGCAGGGGCAGAGGCGGTGTCCCGGGAAAGGAAAGGAATTGTGCCAGGAGAGAAAGGGGAAAAAAAAAAGGAAAGAAAAAAAAAAAAAAGAGGAAGAAAAATAGAGGGTTTTGTGGGCAGCGAGGCCGGGGAGGAAAGGGGCCTCTCTGAGGGTGAAAGGCCCCGGGCGGCCAAGGGCGCGGCGGCGGCGATAAGGGCGTGCCGCCCGCTAGCCACCTCCGCCCGGACCCGCGGGCTGTGCCCTGCCCTCTCTCCGCCCCAGGCACGATGCAGAGGCGCCGGGGCCGTGCGGCCATGAGCTCGGGGGGCCGGCGGGCCGCAGCGCCGCTGCTGCTGGCGCTGGCGGCGCTGGCGCTGTGCGCGGGGCGGCGGCGGGGTGAGTGCGGCCGGGGGGACACCGACAGGGACAGGGCACCGGTCCTGCCCGACCACAGGCGCTGCTGTGGCCGGACAGCCCTTAACGTGGTGGCGGAGCGGTCCTTGGTGGTGGTGCTGGGGGCAGCCCGTGCTGGGGTGCGTGGCGTAGTGGCGGAGCATCCCGTGCCGATGGCGGTGATACTCGCGGCGCTGGTGGCGGGGGTGGCTGGTGGTGCTTCCCTTTGCAGTGGCTGGTGTGTCTCCTCGGCACCTGCCGATAGCGGTGGTGGCAGCGACCTCGTGGTAGGACCAAAACAGTGAGGTGGCAGTAGTGCTGGCATAATAAATTGTGTGTTGTGAAGGACAAGTAAGTAATAAAATTTCAGCCATAGTAGTAAAGGAGTCGGGGGTTGGAAATATGTTTTTTTATCTCCTGAAGCAGCAATCTGAGGAGGATACCCTCATGTCTTATCAGAAGATTGAGGCATCGTGAGAAAGTTCTCTCTATGGCTGTTAGTAAATACAATTTTCTGGTCTGTGTTGGCTGCCATTGCATGCTGGCAGTTTTTGTTTTGTCTTCTTATCAGAAACACGCACGCAAGTATATAAAAGCATGGATAAGAAGTAGAAATTTATGATGCTTCCCACAGCCTTAAGACACTCCTGTGAGTAAATCAAACCACGTACATGTGGAAGGGCAGTTTTATCACATTGATAATTTGACGCATAAAATAATACTAGTGTTCAACTGCTTTCTCCTTCCAGTTATGGAATTTAGACATGGTAGAATATTCAAAATTTTGTTGAAGATGCTAAATATACAGTGATGTTAGTATTCTTATCAATTTCAGCTATCTTAGAAAAGTAAGAAATTCCATACTTCCGTGTCAAGCACCATTAGACATCAGCTTGTGCAGTCTTAGTTCTTTCTTTTAAAATGTAAGAAGGCATTAGCATGTGCATGCTTTGCTTACATTAAATCCATCCATTCTGATGGATTTAGAAAGAGAGGGTATGTGTGATAACAAAGAGATTATAAAAAAAAAGGAGGAAAGTGAACATAATGCCCTGGAAGTATGAATACAAAAAAGAGAGCAAATTTGAATTTTATTCTAATTTCATGCATATTTAAAGCTCTATCAAATTATAGTAAATTAGGTTGTGTACTTCTCAACCACTTTTGATATAAATTAATTTCTAAAATTACTTTATTGTAAGTCATTTTACTCCTGGCAGCATTCACAACATTTTTATGAATAACATTTTTACTGTATGGACACATGATACAAACAGATTGATAAGTATCCCAAATGTCTATGTGTAAATAATAGAAAAAAAAAACCCCACAACAGAGGAAACAGAAATAAAGACATAAGAGAAAAAATGCATATGGAGAAAAGATTAATTATATTGGATAGAGCTATGTACTATGTGCCTTCTAAACCTTTCTAATTGCTGAAAAGCTCTTTCATTATTGGTAAAGAAGAGAAGGATGAACAAAATGCTCAGTGTAGTTATTTGTTTAGTCTTTTTTGTTTATTTTTCATTTTTAGTCTTTTTTTATAATAGCTGTGGTTTTTCTACAAGTTTCAAAATGAGGTGGTGGTCTATTCAGTGTGTTTTAATCTGGATTGTATCTCCACTTTGAATTCTGTGCTGGTTATCCTACCATGTCACTTGTAAAGTACTTTAAAAAAGGTAATTGTGTTTTTTTGTCCTTAAAGCAGTTGTGAACAGATCCATTTCCGATGTCTGTGCAACTTGCCACATTCATGCAACATGTCAGCAAAGTGGAGGAAAAAGTGTTTGTATCTGTAATTATGGATTTGTAGGCAATGGAAGAACTCATTGTCAAGGTAGGCTGCCTGTTTATAAAATGGAAAAAAACTCTGCAAATATCTAAAATGCTTCTTCTCAAGTAATTTTAATTAATTCTTTGAAGCATGCTAAAAACTTTGTCATTTCCTGGCAGAATTTCCCATAGAATGTATTTGGATTGTTTTTCCTCACCAAGAGGGTTCAGAATTGTTTAATGTTTTGTCACTGTGGCTGATAGTGTTCCTCTAAGAGGTCTCACCCATGACAAATCAGTATGTGAATCAAAGAACAGTGTCAAATGCTGTGTCACAGTGTCTGTAATAGCTTACCAGTGCTTCAAGGGGATGGTCCTTCACCAACCATTTCCTCCTCTTCATTTCTTCTTTCGCAAAGCACTGGCAGCATCTGGATCCTGCACAGAGTTCAGGTATCTCGTTGTAGGAAAAACATAGAATCATAGAATGCTTCAAGTTGGAAGGGACCTTAAAAAATCACAGAGTTCCAGCCCTCTTTCCATGGCCAGGGACAGCTTCCACAAGACCAAGTTGCTCAGAGTTCAATCCAAGCTGGCCTTGAGCAGGGATGGAGCATTGGAGCATCCACAACTTCCCTGGGCAACCTGTTCCAGTGCCGCACTATACTCACAATGATTAATTTGATTTATACCAAATCTAAATCCATCCTCTTTCAGTTTAAAGCAATTTCTACTGGTCCTAGAATTACAGGATGGTGTCTAAAGTCCCTCTCCAGCTTTTTTTGAGGTCCTCTTTAGGTACTGGAGCATAATAAGGTGTCCTCAGAGCCTTCTGTTTTCTAGACTGAACAACCCCCAACTCCTTCAGCCTTTCCATGTGGGAGAGATGCTTCAGCCCATGGTTATCTCATTGGACTTGCCCCAACAGGTCAAAGTCCTTTTTATGTTGGAGACCCCTGAGCTGGATGCAATGTTCCAGGTGGGGCCTCACCAGAGCAGAGCAGAGGAGCAGAAATCCCTCTATCAACAGCTGAGAGGGAGATGGACACTACTGACTGGTGATCAGAATCCAAATTTACTGTGAGCTGTATATGCTTATATACCATTTTTGGAAGGGCAGTAATTTTTTACTACATTGATTGGGTTAAACATCAAACTTACACATTTTGCATCATTTCTCCTTGATTCAGTCTTGTTCCCTGTTGCCAGTCTTGATCCAATCTTCTTGCTGTGTTTGTTCTTGCCAAGGCACCTTGGTTATCAAACTGCTTGTGCTAATTAAATCCACAGTACTCTCTAGCTTGGATCTCACACCCCTCCCTCCCCTGCTGGCCACACTGCTTTGGATGCAGCCCAGGACTTGTTTGGCTTTCTGAGTTGTGAGTACCCATGGCCAGATCATATCCAACCTCTTACCAGCATCCCCAAATCCTCTCAGCAGGACTGCTCTTGAGCCATTCTCTACCCAGACTGCATCTGTGCTTGGGATTGCCCCCACACAGGTATTCCATGTACTGCTAAAAACAGTGTACACTGTGAGGAAGAGCAGAAGGAGAGAGCAGGACCCTCTTGTTTCAGCAGCTCTTAGATGCTTTGATCTACTTTAGCTGTGTCACAAAACTGTATTCATATTTTCATCCAGGGACAACACTTTCTATTGTTCTCCAGTTTACCAGCAGTGTTTACATCCCAAATAATTTATAAAGAAAATCGCTAAGGAGAAGACTGGTTACTGGAGCATACGTGAGGAGAGGAGGATACCTCACTTTTCTTAATTCCTGTCTGATGTTTTTTCAATGTACTCACAGATAAAGATGAATGCCAGATTGGAGCCAGCAAGATCTGTGGAAATCATACTCTGTGTCATAATACACATGGAAGCTTTTACTGTGTTTGTCTTGATGGATACCGAGCCTCCAACAACAACAAGACATTTATTCCCAATGATGGCACAAACTGTACAGGTAGACTTCGCAAAGAATCCTGAGCATGACAAATCCAGAACTTAATTTTCTACTGCAAAGGTTTTTTTTCTTTCCTCATCACTGTAGGACTTCTTTTCTGAAACTATATCAGAGAACTTTTTGTTGTCGATGTGCTTGTTTGACATGCAGGTTCCGAACAGCTATGAATTATTTCCATTTAGAAGTCTGCCATGTTACAAATCATTGCTTCACAGTCTCATTCAAACAATGATCTTTTCAGAAAAAGTAGCAGCAGCTAGATTAATGACATAGGATGATACTTAAAATTCTCCAGATAGTAATTTTTTGTGTTTAGTGTAGAACATTAGCCAGTTCTGTGTTAGTGATGGAACTGTTGTAACTGTTCAAGAGATGCCCAGATACAGGATTTTTCTCCAATTGTTTGAACAGCATATAACTTTGGAAATTATTTGTCAAACAAAGAAGCAGTAATTCTAAAGAAAGCTAGCTACAGAATTGCAGCAATCCTCTTTCCAGGTGCTTGAAGATGGGACAATAATAAGCTCCTTTGTTTTCCTAGAAGTGCTGTGAGAAGCTATGTAGAACTCTTCATGGAAGAGATAAGCTTGGGCCACATTTTACTGAATTAAAGCAAAATAACCCCTATTATGAAGTGCATCTGCTTTTCTCTGAATTTTTAGATATAGATGAGTGTGAGGAGTCTGGGTTGTGCGGTCACAATGCAAGATGTGTGAATACTGAAGGAAGCTACATGTGTTACTGCAATGATGGTTATAAATTACAAACTGGAGAGCATTATTTTCATCAAGATGGAAACATAGTTTCATGCAAAGGTGAGAGTCTTTAGATGCCGTTTTTGCTAGCAGATAAAATCGTGTTGCACCATAGTGCAGTGCCTGTTCTGGCCTGCACTCCTCTAGGGCAGAAACCCTTTCTCTGGACTTTGCTTCCTGTATGATTTTTTTTCTCTTCTTGCATTTAATTTGTTCCAGTGATGTCAGGATCCCAGAGTCAACCCCAAATATTCCTACAGGTTCTCAGCAACACTTCAGATGTGCAGGTTCAGAGAAGCTTGATAATGTGAAAGTTATGTAGTTAGTTTCTGAGTGGAAAGGAAGTGTGTTGTTATCCAGTTATTTATATAATCACACCACATAAAGGGGAAGAGAACAGAAGCTAAATATTTAATAAGAGAAGTTAGATGAATGAAAAAAGCCTAGGGGAGAGGAATAATAAAATAACAGTTTAGCTATTTATTATATACTGTGCCTTCTGCATATTTAAACAGTTCAATTTATGTTGGCATAACAATAAAACCTCAACCAAAACCAAGTTTCCAATTTGAAAGTATGTCTTTAGTGGCAGTTTTCACAGATGCAAACTGCTAGCAGAGTAAGCTGTGTGTATTGGAGCATATAATGAACACAGGTGTCCCAGGTGGAGGGAGCTGCCTGGATAATATTCAGCTTTTATTTCTGAATTATTGCCAGAACTGCCAGTAAAGCTCACGGCCTGTAATTGCTCAGTTTTTCTGACTGGAGTGCTCCCCTTTGCTTGCCAGAATTGCTGATAACCCTCCTTCTTATCTCACTGACGTGCCTCTCCATATTCTGTGGTGAAGCAGAGTGTCTGTACAGATTGTGTTCCTTGAAGAGTTGCAAAAGGGAGGCCTGTCCAAGCAGATGTGCTGGAGGAGTGGAGCTTTTGTATGCAGGCTGTTTCAATGAGATGAAGAATTTGAGGGGCGGAACATTTATTTTCAGTTTATCTGCTGCAAAGTTCTTCACTTTGCACAGGAAAATAAAGCTGTGCATGGGGGCCTGAAATTTTCCTCTGATGTTGAAGTATCATTCAGCCACTGCTGTAATGAGACTGGCCCTTGCAAAGCACTGTCCCATTGCAGTGTCTCATCTTTGGTGAATGGCTCCAGGTGTTGCTCAATAACTGCTTCCCTGTGTTCCTTCAGCTGTGGCCAGGACAATTCTTCAAATCTGATATTCTACCCCTTTGGCAACCCTTCAGATCATCAGATGAGGTGTATTTTGTGATATTACCCTCTAGTTCAGCTAATTTTAAAGTGCTCAAGTGTTATGATTTATGTACTGTTTATGTACTGTTTCAATCTCTTTGCAGAAATTGGATGTGGCTCCCCTCCTGAAATGAAGCATGGCTACATTGTGGGGAACTACAGCTTGCTACCAGGAAGTGCAGTTCATTATGAGTGTCAAGAAGGGTTTTACAGCAATGAAGGAAAGGTCTCATACTGCACTGCAAATGAAACTTGGGAACCTGCTACTTTAAGCTGTAAAGGTGAAAAGAGTCTTAAATCTTTCTTAAGTTCTTCATTAAAGGGGTTCATGAATGGGAAGTGTGTTGTGAAGATAGTGGACTGTTTCCAAAATCTGAAGGATATATTTGTTCAAGATCTGGTTATTTGCAGAAAAAGAAGAAAATAAAAGGACATGTTATTGTCCTTGAGTGTAGTGACATTTTTGATGCTGATCCCTGCATTTTTACAGACACTGCAGTGTGCCCTGCTTGTGAGCTGAGGCCTAGAAAACAGCTAGATTTCTTTAGCATTTTGCTGGACAGGCTACTGAGTTGGAAGGCATCACTGACCTCTCATGAAAGCATCAATTTTCCTGACACCTTGTGGAGTTTTGTCTGAAGGTTTGCTGTAATTGCAAAAGAGAGGCATGATAGCACTCATCATCTCTGGGTAGTCTTCATAATTTTAAGAGCATTTGTGCATGAACAAACACTTCCACATCTCTGAAGAGTTAAGTTTCTTATGACTGTCTTTAAAAGGTTCACTTCCTTTGGTGTTCTAGTTAGCCATTCTCTGATAATATTACTGCTTATGACTGGAGTATTCTTTTTGTGCTCCCATGAGTTGTTAGAAAGCCTTTTTATTAGTTAAATGACACTTGAAGTGTTAGCTAACAGAGCTGTGTATATCACACTATTTATATACACTGTGTATAGCAATTCTGCAGGGCAGAACTCTCATCCTGGAAATTGTCACTTAGTGAAGGGAGTACTTTCTGTCTCTGAAATGACAACAGTCCTCTTGGTTTCCAATTCTTTCCCTTTCCTTTTTTAAAATTTTTTTATTCTGAGAATGGATAGAAATGTGGCATTTATGGGAAGTGAATAAAATAAAATAAGGGTGCTAAAACAACGTAGCTGGGAAAAGCAAAATGATGACTATTACTAGAAATTAATAAGAAAGAAAAGATAAAACAATTATAAAACAATGCAAGTAACACTTCCCCGCAAAAAACATAAATAAAGGACAATGAATCTGAAAACAAAAAGGGAGTGCCCAGAGTCTCAAGTGGTCCCTAGAGAAAGATTGTAGAATGCAATTCTTGTGAGTTGTTGATGTATTTGTTTTTGTTAATATATTTGTTTTTCAGAAGTTGTTTTTTCATATGCTTTTTAAAATTTCTACAATCAAACAGTACCTCAAGTCAGATTTTCTCAGCACATCTCTTATGCTTAATTGAACTAAAATACATGGTACGCCAAGAAGCAGCCAAAAATCTGAAATATTAAACTTATTGCCTCCTTGTCTTGCAAGTTCTTTTCTTGGTTTTCAACTAGGACTTCTCTTGTGGAACCAGCAAATCTGATTTTTTTTTTTATTTTAATACTAGCAAATGTACCTTTAACAAATTATTTTCTGTGCATGTGTGTGTATGCTACTTGATTTCTTTGTTTATGCATTGCGTAGGCTCTTGCTTTAATACGAAACTTTAGTATTGTGTGTTGGAACCTTTTCTATGGTTTTGCATTTTTACAGTTTTTGTACACTTTTAAAAGTTTTGCTTTCTCAAGGCAGTTTCTGCTCATTGGTCTTGAGTGATGCTCATTGCAAATACTATAGAACCACCTTTTCTGATGGAATCAGGTTTGTAGAAGCAGGAGAATCTAAAGATTCAGAAGAAAACCAGGACTTTTCTGTATACTAGCAGCTAGACTGAGGATGGATTCATAGATTTAGACTGCTATTCTGAGAGACAGAGAAGTGTCCTTTTATTTGGAAGCAGATGATTGGAGTAGCTACAGCACTGTCAGTCATGGTGGCAATATTGCAGAGGACCTGAGGAAGTGTTGTATTACTACAGGAGAAGAGGGTTAGCTGGTGAAGATGAAAGAAATACTTACGTGAGTGCTGCTGCCATTGCTCCTGCTGGGTGACTAACAGGACTATCTTCCTTCATCCTCTCAGGTGTGGACTGTGGGGTTCCACCCTCTGTTTTGAATGCACGTCCAACATCTGTGAGTGGGACCACCTACAGAAGTGAAGTTACTTATGAATGTGCTCGTGGTTTCCTGATGGCAGGTGGCAATCACACTGCAGTCTGCAATGCCAAAGGACAGTGGGATGGGCCTGATTTAGTGTGCAAAGGTAAGTAAAGTCTGCCTTTGGATTTATTTACCATAGCTACCACTTAAGTCACTCTGATAAATATCAGTCATCCTCTTTGGGTGTTCAGTTTATACAGTCTTCTGGCATAGAAAGTTGTCATAAAACAAAAACTGCATATTGAACAGGTTTTTTTAAAAATCTGTGTTGCTAATGAAGTTGCAATAAATTATTAAAAGTTAACATTCCAAGAACATAATCCTAATGCATGTCAGAAATTGGGATTACCTTGAGATGAAAAAGCAGCCTACATTGCTGATGTTTTTTCAATATCACTCTACTTTTCTGATAACAGTTGAAGCCACTATCAGAAATTAAACTGCTATTAGTTGTTAACATACCTTCAAAATTCCTGTAGTTGGACAGTTTCCAGTTGCAAACTATGATTGTTCAAGTGTGCTGTTGCTATTTGAGATGAGTCTCTTATAGTGCTATGATTTGGAAGAATGTAGCCTAAAGAGTTTCTCAATAAGATGGAAGACATAGGTACATTAAAAAAAAAGTCTCCTGTTTTTTGTTTTTTTTTTTTTTTTTAATCTGGGCTCATATCCTGAATTAGGAGACCTTAGAATAATTAAACTTTTAGTTGGTTTTCACATTTGCACAGCTTCACTTTTCCATTTGTTGGGTTAACAATATCTTTTCAGCTGGATCAAGTTTCAGTTTATTGCAATCAAATGTAGTAATTTCTTTGAATGATCCATGTGTATGCTATAACCACTCCCCACTTTTAGAATGACCATTAATATTCTTATTCTGTGTCATGAGTCTAAGTATAAAGTTTGCACTGAGTTTCAGTCTGCTTGCAGAATGGTCATGGGCAGGTAGCTGGAGCAGCAGGAGTTTTTGTGTCTCATCACATACTGTCCTCGTATGAGTTAAGGACATGCTTGCCTGTGCATTAGTTATTCCAGGTCTTGGTCTGATGATTTATAGTAGATACATTTATACTCCTTGGTGTATTAAAAGGAAGCTAGTCATGATTGTGGATGTATTGTCCATTGCAATACATATGTTTAAATTTTCCATTAAAGGTTGTACAGATCACGAATATATAAGCTTTGGTTTTTACTTCTTTGATTTTCTTTTTTTAAAAAATATAATTTCAAAATCACTTAAAATTATTGAATAGTTTAAAATGGTTCTTTTAAAATGGTTTTAAAAGAAAACTTGTTTGCACCAAATATGCTTTAATGAGGGTAATGTTTTAATTTTTATTGCTTCTTAATTCTATTACTTCTTATGACTGAAGTGGTTTAGAATCTTTTATTAAGGTATAATATTAATTGAGAATTGAAAAGCAGATTTTACCCTAAATAATACCATTCCATCTACTTGATTTGCACTTTTTATCCTTTTTGTTCCCTGTTTTATTATGCAGCCCCCAAAACCGTAGCAAATTAATTAAATTATTAGTTAATTATCCCAGCTTTCCAATTATCTGTAAAGTGGCTTGCATAATCTATCAATTTTCCCTCAGAATTGCTCATTCATCTTATCTGTAGCAGGTTTTTTTTTCAAAACTTGAGTTAAATCCACTGACTAAGAAACATAACCTTCTTGATGCTGTTCTTTCATGGTACTTCTTGGTCCATGTGTCTTTTTTAATGTCTACTGTTACTAATGGTAGGTAAAATAAAGAATAAATAGCATGTAGGGGAAAAGACAGTGTTGTGGGAAGATAGACTTATTCATAAAAGTATGCTTTAAGATACGTGCTTTTCAATTCTGATCATGACACTGTTTAATTTTATGGATCATCGTGTAGCATAAACGCCCCACCTCACTAGAAAATCTCCAGCTACAAAGTCCTGGGTTCTGATGTACTGGTCTGACTTCTAGAAATCTCTAAGAAGTGGAAAAAGTGTAACTTGCTGGGACAGTTCATCCCTCCATCTGTAACATTTTTATGTCTTGCCTGTTTTCATTTCAAGCTTTTGTTTTCCTGTTTTCCTCTGTTCCAGAAATAGACTGTGGCAAACCTCTGCTCATTCCACACACGACAATGACCTGGGACAACTCCACCACTCTGTGGAGCAGAGTGTACTATCACTGCAAAAAAGGATATTATTTCAATGGGGACAGGAATTTTTCAGAATGCACAATAAATCAGTCATGGGAGAATATTACATACGTATGTAAGGGTAAGTACTGATATACAAAGTTGCTGTTTAAATTGCAGTTTAATTGATTTTTCATTCCTGTTCTGAAGTTAGGAGCTGGAGGAAGAATGACAGCAATAAATCCCCTTCTAGTTTATAATGTAAGGAATGTGGTGGTACTTTTGGATGGAAAGGCCACAGAAGAGAGTGTTGGGAATACAGGAGGTTCTACTAGATGCCAGGGATCTTTCTATAGCTGTCTTGCTTTTTATCTCAAACAGAAGGAGACTAATGCAACTGGAATTTTATTTTCACTGAGAAGATCCTTCAACTTTAGAAGCCCATGGAGTGTCACCAGAGGAGCAGAAGGCGTTCGATAATATCCATTACTATAAAGTGCACTCCAGTGAAAGTAGTGGCAATTGAATTTGAAGCCCTTTATCTCTCCCCTGCCTCTAGTTTGTATTTTGTTCTTTTCTCATAATGACCAAAGCAAAATTTGTTTGTGGTTGCCTTTCCAGCCTAGATGCAGTTGTCTGAATTTCACTCCAGATTTATTTTCTTATACTGACATTTTATTAACAGCCAGAACTAGCAAATGTTTTGTACTATTGGCTGTTGTGCTCTTTAGTGTTCTTTTGTGTCTGAAAAAGGAGTTGTCTGCCACGGACTAGTTCTTAAGTAGCAGTGCCATCTTTTGCAGAAGAAAGTGTACATTTAGCTTTGAAACATCTCCATGGTTTTCAGAAGGACTAGAAATGCATCCTTGACTGCTGCCATTGCACTTCACACAGTTACTGCATGAGGCCTCTCTTGCCTCACTTAATTTCTTGAGCATCTACTGTGAACATAAAACATGTGACATCAAGTAAAATGAGTATGCAGAAAAGCAGTTCTTTGTGCTGTTAAAGTGCCCAAGTGAAAATGGAACTGCTGTTGTTAGAAGTCGTGATTCATACTTCATTTAGGAAACTCGCATTGCTGCATTTTGTGAATTGATTTTGAAACCAACATTGTGTAGAGTGATTAAGTTAGATCTGTCAGTCTGCTGAGAGTTGTCTTGAGTGCCCTGAAGCTATGAAGAGCCTGAATGTGCAGACTGCAGCCACAGGATTATCGTGGATTTCAGCAAGAGCTTTGCCAGATTCCAGCTCTAGCTGCTGGAACAGAGTCAGATCAAAAAAGTCAGTTATGGTCAAATGGAATGGTAAAGAAGAATTACCAAATATAGCCTAACTAGTCCAGACTCCTCTTAAAAGAGTTAATCATCAACAGGAAATTGTTACAAAATCTTTCATCTTCTTTACTTCTACATTTTTCATATTCACTCAAGGTAACAAATTGCTTTAAAATTGAATGAAATTTCTGTTTATGCAGTGATGCCTTTGAGATTTACATGCTCTTAGCAGTGTGTGTATAATTAATTGGTAAAGCACATTAAAATGAGAGAAAGTTATGTACCATTCCAAAATAATTTATGATAGATGTTGAAAAAGCAATTGTCTTTTCATTCTGCCTCAAAAATTCCATTAGAAATAATGCAGTTGAGAACATCTGCAGGAAATTCTCTGTGACAAATAATTTCTTCATTTATTGAAAAGTGATTGATATGAATTCCTTTTATTTGCATTGTTTTGTGCATTGTCTATATATGGGATATATGGTAAATATATATGTGTGTATGCAAACACTTTTCTAAGCTGCTAGTTTAGGTATTAAAAACTGTCTTTACAAAGTTAATTTTACTTGTGATGCTGATTGGATTAAGCCATCAATAAGGTATGGCAATAGTAAAATGGATTGCAGTTTTTATCAACCTCTTATTTATACATGTAAAATGTGGCAATTGAAGTGCAGAGAACAGACTAGCAATTAAAATACCTGCTGTCTAGTTACTCAGTGGGTGATCCTGGACATCTTGAGTAGCTGATCCTTACAGAACTTCTTTCCCTGTGGAGTGCTTGGTTTCCCAGAATCAGAACAGTTAGTGTTGGAAGGACCTCTGGATATCATCCAGTCCAATCTCCCTGCCAAGGCAGGGTGTCCTAGAGCAGGTGATACAGGACACGTTCCAAATGGGTTTGGAACATCTTCCTGCTTCCCTGAGCAGCCTGTTCCACTGCTCTGCCACCTTCAGTGTAAAGAAGTTCTTCCTCATATTGAGGTGGAACTTCTTGTGTTTTAGTTTTTGGCCATTGCTCCTCATACTGTCTCTGGGCACCACTAAAATGTCTGGCACCATCCTCTTGGAACCTATCTTTGAGTTCTTTTCATTTATTTCATTGGAAAAATGTGGTCTGTATTAGTAGCAGATGGCATTTTCAACCACTTACAGAATTAACAGGCAAAAATATACAAAGAAATCTGATACCTGGGTTTTTTCTTTCCACTACATTTCTTGTATGCGTAGGGATAGGTGGCAAGAGTTCTGTAAATGAACTTGCATGTGTGGATTCCCTTTTAGCTACTTGTTGAAGATAAATGTCAGAGTGGAGCGGATTCTATTTGCTTTCTGGTAAAAAAAAGTTGATATCTTGAATTTCTTGACATAATTTCTCCCCCTCCAATACTTGCTGGTGCTGTTGGTGTTGTGGCTGGTTTTTTTTGTGTTTTATCATTTGTGTTGTGTCTTTCCTAACTGCCAACAGCCAGGTGCTATCTATCCTCTCCCAAATCTGCCTTTCTGTATTTGACCTCTCTAGGATTTTTTTTCACATTTCACTTCTGTTCTCCAGGCATTTTTTTGCATGTTGTTTCTAGGACACTTTCTCTTGAGATGAGAAAAAGATTGTGAAGTTAACCTGAAGATCAGTGGAGTAGCAGTGAACTTCACTCACTTTGGTTAATCACAAGTTAAAATTTATAGTGCTGATATACAGGCAAATGGAAGGGCTTTGCTTCTCCCATTTTATTTGTGAGTTTGAGTGTAATATAATGATCAAAATCACACACATTTAAGGCCTGGATCCTACTGTGTGTTTCACAAACCGAGTTCCCAAACTCTCTGAGTCACTGGCACTGTTAGATTTCAAAGTGGAATGAATGTTTCAAGGAACCTGTCTCCCTCTAGATGCAGAGTACTTTTTTCAGAGAAACCTTTGTGCTGTTATTGGATACTATGTTTATGCTACTGGGATTAATGTTAAACCAAGCCCTTTCTGTATATTTGGTTGTCCAAACAAAGAATGTGTGATCAGTAGGAGTAAAGGAGGAAAAGCAGTCCCCTCAGAAAGCTGAAAACTTTGTTGTGGTAATTGCTCTGTGCAGGTTTTCATGCTCTTTCACTCACATCCATTTAAAGTGGAAACTTTTGAGAAAAGATCTGCCAGCTGTTCTGTGAATTTATGGTCATTGCTCGGTGGCCTTGTCCTCAAAGTTCGGAAAGCATAACAAAAAAAAAAAAGATGTAGTTACAGAAAAAAGAAAAAAGCTACTGGTTCTGCCATCTTCCTTCCACAGAGGCCACTGTATAAGATTTCTTTCCTTGCCTAAATACTCAGAACAACCACTTTTGTTGTTTGTGGCTTTAGTTTCCTTTTGTTTTCTTATTTTTTCTTTTTTCCCCTGTATTTTATAAACTCAAAAGCTGCAGATTTTCTTGCTAAGAAGCCTTGCAGATTACTCCCTCACTTGCACCCCCCACCTCCTTGTTATGAATTTTAGTTCTCATGGGTATGGGAATGGAGATATCATGGATATGGAAACATTTTCCTTCTCTCTATGAGTCCTTCTTGCTATCCACTCTTTTAATAAAACTGTTCCTGATTTAAGGAGTACAACAACTGAATGTATTATTTTGCTTTGCTTGGCCTTAGATTGCAGGACTGTGAAACAGATAACAGTAAAAATAAACAGCCCTTAAATATTACAAAGCTGTTTGTAAGAAATTTGCTCTAGAGGACAAACAGATTAATCTTTTTTCTGTCCTGGAAACATGGAAGCTTTCAACAACATTTCCATATACAATGAATGTGGAATGGAGGAGTTAAAATTTGTTGGAAGATAAACTGGTCTAGTGAGTGAGGCATCTGTTTGCTGAATATATGGAGTGGACATAATGTTAGAAAACAGGTTTATGGCAGTTCTAATAATCAAAGAAAAAAAAGGAAAAAGTACTGCAAAATGTATTAACAGTTAAATTGTAGTCCTAAACAGCTGCCTAAGTATGAAATGCTAGAAACTTAATGTACTGATTTAGTCAGATGCCTGCATGCTACAAAGGGGCCCCTGTGGGATGCTAATGAAGTTTATATACAGAGGAGGGGTGCCCTGACCTGTGCTTGCAGAACAGTACACCAACTATTTTGTGAATATTCCCTGAAGTATCTACGAATGCTGTCCTATAAATGTCTTTCAATTTTTCAGCAGCTAGTAAGTGTTTTTTGGCTTAGAATCTATATCTAGATTGGGTTTCTATGACCTTGGTCATGTAGTGAATGTAATAAGAAAATAAGGTAGAAGGAAAAAGAAATGAGAATTTGAAGAGTGGTAAAGGAAAGGAGTATATTCACTGTCGATCTGAGCTGTGACCAGAAAGAGATTTGTTCTGAACTGTGTGAGAATGTTATCTCTTCATGTGAGAACAACTGTGCTGTGTCTAATGACAGCAATGAGAGAACTGGAAAAAAACGTATGGATGAGCTGAACTTCCTAACTGTGCTTTTTCTCTGAGAAAGCCTGCTCTTGTGTGTAAACTGACAGGTGTGTTGAGGGATGTATCTCTGGTTGCTAAAACTGTACTTCCTACACACTTGGTTCTGTGGGCTCCATTGTTTTAATCTAGTGTTTATTTTGAAAAGTGTTCTGCTGTGTTACTTAGTTTTATTTGTTCTACAACAAGAAAAAATGTCAACACCTTTTGAAAAACAACTCAAGTAAATTAATTCAGTGACGAATTAACTCTTTTCCAGTCTAACACAGAACCTTTCTTAAAAGCTCCTTGTGTGAGTTTATGTAATGCTGGCTGTATGTTTAAAGAGTTCACAATCTTTAGCTCAGGATGTGCTTCTTCGGTTAACCTGTTACTTTAAGTTTAGGAGCCAAGACAATTGAGAGAAAACTTTCTGCCTAACATGTACTTACCTTCCTTGGTTTTTTTCCTGTTTGGACAACAAAACAAAGCAAAGCAAAAAACCCCAAGACCAAACCATAAGAAAAGTAAGAAATAAGCAATTTCTCCCAACATAAGATTTGCATGAGTAGTAATGATTTTCTTCCTGTGTTCATGTTTTTGGTCGCAGAGGAGGAATTACTGAGTAATTTATCCATATTCAACGAAACATGTGTGAGGTGGCAAAGGAAAACGAGAAGACTGGGAATGCAGGAAACATACACAGTAAGTAATAATGGAGGTATTTGAGATTGGGATTGACTTTGTTCTTGTTATGTCTGTTGAATTGGTGGATATTTGATTTGTGGGTTTTGCTTATATGGTAGTTTGTCTTGATCTTCCCAGTGGAATACCTAGAAACCTAGGGGTGACTGGCTGGGTTAGGAAAGAAGAAAATTCCTGTCCTAAAGCTTCAGGGTCTCATTCCACTAAATCACCTAAATGCATGCTTGAACCTCTAAGAGGTTACAGCATAAGTTTATGTTTTAGTAAAGTCCCATTGAAAATCTCAGGCTTACATTGCCATAGAAAATATTGCAAAACTTGGGGTCTGTCCCTGTCTTTGTCAAGCATCTCAACTGTACTGTGTCTCACTTGCAGACACTGGATAAAACATGTTTTAGAAATGCAAGGTATATTGGAATAGTGTGCCTTGCTCAAAAGGTTCAACTAATGTATATCTGAACACTTTAGAACTGTTTCTCTTGGAAATTGGAAACAACATTTGTAGCTGCTTTTTTTTTTAATTTTTTTTAAATTTTTTTTTCATGAGCATAAGAATAAAAATCAAGGCATAAATTGTCAGAAACAAAGGAAATAGTTTGGTCTGTGTTATTGAAAACCTCAATAACATGATAAGAATTCCCATGTTTTGACAGTAACATCCCAAGAAAGGTGTTTTTTCCTAAGTGTGTTGTTTGGATTTGGTTTTTTCAGTTTTTTTAGTACATACAAGTAAGGAAGAAAAATAAAAGATTATTTAGGGTGTCCAGGATAAGTACATTAATGTGAAAAACATTTCAAGGTTGGATAACAATTTTGGAAAACAACCCATCTTTTGTGTTTTGACCAAAGTATTTTTAGTATGTGTACTTTCATTGAGCACTGCTGAGATGGAAAACACAGCTTCCCAGTTCTCCTAACAGATCAAAACTGGGTTTATGTAGCCAATGGTAACTGGTAAGCTGTGGATCTCTGGTATAATGTACTCTGTGCACATGCTTTTCCTTAATTTAGTCATCTGAAAGACACTCCAGAATATCCAGAGAAGGTGAGCTTTGTCTGTCCCTTCATGTCATACAAACAACAGATTTCTTTTTCACTACAGTGGTACAATCTTAGACAAGCTCGTCTTTTACTGTTGTTTGGCATTCCGTCTTACTACTGCTTCTGTGGGGTAAGGAGGAAAACAAGCACAAGGGAAAGAAAGTAACAAGTAGATGTAGATCCTCTATCTGTGTGCTGTAAACAAGAAACTGTATTTGCTTACACCTCACTGTTTGAATAGGACATCTTAGTAGGGTCAACAATAGATTAGGTTCCTAATAGATTGGATCAGATTCCATAATAGATTCCTTCTACCTCTTGTAGAAATATATGAAAAAATACGAATAATTTTAACAGCCATAAGAAATAAAGATCCAGTTTATTAAGACCTCCCATGGACCCTATTTATTTTTCTTGAACTGATACTCTTAATCAGATGTAATGCTGTGTTCCGTTTAAGAACCAGTAAGATTAAATAAAATAGTATTCTGAATTTTGGAGAAGCACAACGAGTTGCACTATTGTCTTTGTTTCAATAGTTTCGTATACTGGGCCAAAGATTGGATGAGAAGATATTCTCAGAAGATGTGATATTTAACATCAGTACTAGTGAAGAGAAGCCAAAGGTGTGTTTAGATCTGAACTCTGGAAGTAACTACGTGGTGAATATAACAGCCATTTCTTCCACAAACATCACTGTCTCAGTTACACTAGCAATTCAAACAAAGGGTATGTTGTGTTTTGTGTGCTTACAAAAGAACTTACTGTGCTGCAGAGTTCACTGATTTGAGTCCAACAGACAGGAAAAGGGGCTGTTTCCTAGACTTCATAATTCTTTATGCTGACTATGTGCATGTAGCCACTGTCAGCATCCTCTTTTTCTGCAAGATGTTTTTTTTTTTGCTCACTTGGCCATTGACTCTATGAGCAAGGAGAGCAGTGGCAGTAAGAGCACTTCAGAAAGATTTGGCAAATTTGCTTTTTCAGGACTTGTCTTCTGGCTGAGGCAGGATTGATGCAGAATTTTGGTCCATGGTGCATGACTACCAGTTTCCATCTCTTCTCTTGAAATATGGTTCTCTGCCTGTAGGAGAATTCCCCATTGATTGGCAATTTGATACTAATCTGAGTGGTATGAGCATTACAGACAATGCTCCTATGTTTAACAGTGATTAACAGGGTTCTTGTATTTACCAGTAATGTTACAGAAGTTGTGTTCTAAAAGTGGATTTCAGTAATGGAGACTTCAGGCTTGCCTCCTAATTCTCCTGGTACTAATTCTAGTGAGACAGACCTTGAGAAGTAATTGCTTTTGGGATCCACGAAAATGTTTTTGCGCACATGCTTTTTTCTGGAGGGCATCAATTAGAACAAATTGTTCTGTGATAATTTTATTTACATCAGGAGGCCTGAACCCTTGATTCTTCTGTCATTATAACCTTCTAGGCCTGGACAAGTAAATTGTGTATTGGATTTCCTGAATAGCATGCTTGGGTTTTTCTGAAAGCGAATTTCTCTGGAAAATGATCATGCTTTACTTACCCTGTTTGTTCATTCAAAAAGAAATGGTAACCTACCTTTCTGTCTCAGAAGAGAATGAAATTCAAAACTTAAAAAAAATTATTCTCAGCTACTCATATTCAATTAAGTTGAAGGAGGTAAAGTTTTTAAAATAAGTTAATATCTTTTTAAATTGTCTCTACAGTAAAGGAAGCTTTCAATAACGTATTAATTTTTAATGATACCTGCTTGAAGTGGAGGAGAAATGTCAGGGGAACTGATGTGGAAGACAGATACTCAGTAAGTGACAATCTATATTTTGAATCTAAAAAGCAATTTTTATCAATCAAAAACCTAGTTTTTCAAACACTCACTGCTAGCATATATATAAACACTATAATAGTGTTTCATAAAACCCCAAAGAATAATCTTGCATAGCAGCCAAAGAGAGACCATGCTCTCTTGTAGTCCCCAGTTTCTTGCTTATTTTTCCCATACTTAGTTTGCTCTCCTTATCTGTAGTTTTGAGTTTGCCATATTCAGGCAAACAACTCACACAACTCTATTCCGGTTCCACTGAGTCAGTTCTCTTTGCCTTGTGGTATGCCCTTATCCCAGTGGGGAATTTCTGCATGAACTACTTCTGCCGGGACTCCTGACCACCTGCTATTGTCTCAAGTTTCCCTGTGCCAGGAGGCACCAAGAAAGTATCAGAAGGCATAGGAGCTATTTAAAGGAAAATTAATGTACCATTACTATCCGTCAAGCATTTTAGTTTTCATTAACAGAGAAATCATTTGATCAGGAGAGGCCTTAAGTTAGTGACTTCGTGATCATTTCAGTCGTCAACAATAAAACACGAAGCCTTACTGACACAAATAAAAGAACACATGGTACTGTAAATTTCCCTGGAAATATAGGTGTCTGTAGACAGATCCCAGAGTGCAGTTGACATTTTGACATGCGTCACAATAACTTGATTTTGTCTCAATCCTCATGGTGAAACTGGAGAGGTGTGTGTCACACAAGCTTACTTTTATAATACGACAAGAGGGTATACTTCAGGGAAAATCAGCTGTTATTGAAGCTGATATATTAGCAGGAAATATGGTCTAGGGGGAATTAATAAAAAAGAGGATAGACTAGGAGGAGAAGTGAAAGAACCAGGAAAATATCAGATCTGAGCAAGGCAAATCAAATTTTGGAAGCACTGGAATTTGAGTAACTGTCAATTCCAACAGTTTTGACACATAATATGCAGTGCTCTCTTCTGCTGTTTCTTCTAATTAAGAGCATGAGATGGCTGAATGCAAGTAATGTATTATAACATTTAAATTTTCATGCTGTGATTGTTTGGTTACAGTTTCATGTCCAAGGCCAGCGTTGGTACCAGAAAAACTTCTTTCATGAAATGACCTTTGAACTTTCCACACACAAGCAAGCTCCTGAAGTTTGTTTAGATTTGCAACCAGGCACCAATTACTCTATTAATATTTCCATGGTAGCTTTGAATTTTTCACTGCTTGTTTCTATGACAACACAAATTACAGGTAGGTCTTGCCATTTATTTTATATATGTACAAAAGCACCTAGTGGGTGTAACAGATTCAATTGAATCTGCATTGTTAATCTCAGTGTTTTGTGGGGGTTGTCAAAGTATTCTTTCCATGCTCAAAATTGTCCATTGTTTGTTTTCATGGATTTTTTAGAGTTCAGAGGCAGAAGGGGGAGAGAAATTGAGGTGCAGATTGCTAACATGTCATTTTGGGACGTCAGGGAAAAGATAGTTTGGTGGGAAGCACACTAGAGTGATATCTAGGACAGCTGAGTTAAATTCCCTGCCCTGTTAGAGGCTAAGTTATTTTCTAAGAAAAAGTTCTCTCTACTGTGGAGTTAACAGCTCAAATGCACTTTGTATGGGTACTTGTGGAAACAGAAACAGATACTACTAAAGTCTGCAAGAGTCCAAAGTAGAGTGTGGGAATCTGCAAGTACCTCATACAGATACTTTTGCCTCTAATTGGCAAAGAGCAAAACACAGAAGGCATTTAAGCAAATAAGCTTCTGAAGGTAGAGCCTCAGCTTCACAATTTAGTGAGATGTATGTCACTAAAATGCCCTGATGAGAAACATCATCTGGGTCTTGTTTTGTTTAGAACTGTTTTCACCAACCTTGTACTGTCAGACTCTGTGTATTAGGTGAAGTGCAGTGCAGTGTTTGATGATGGTACCACTCTTCCTATCAAGGACACAAATTACAATGGATAAGAAACATGAAAGATCTCTGAGCATCTGTAACTCTGTTCAGCCACTAGATGGAATCAATACTCTTCTGACTGCTTAGGAAGAGCTGGAGATTTGTGTTTTGAAATTGATAGTGTTGCCGTATTTTCAGTAGTAAATCTGATTGTTTTAAGCTTCGTAAAAGGTAAAACATTTCTTGTTTCTTAAAGCTGCTGTTGAAGATATACAATGAACTGTCTGGTTGGTTTTTTTACATGAAATTATAGTAATAATTTGGTAATTCTTTTTCGCAAGTTTCCTAATTGCCACTCATTGCCCATAGTTCATGAGGATATGTGTCTTTTCAAAAAGAGCTGGTAAGATTTTGTTGATAGAGTTAATTTTTTATTACATACTCAGAGAAAAGGAAAAGCTGTTTACTCTGTCATCCCGTGGTATTTCCTCAATTCTGCAGGATTGTATCAGGTTACTGACTCAGCATAGTTCTGGAGAACACTTTTCAGCAGGTGCTGTGTGAAATGGCATTTGTCTTGGCAGCTGGCATACTTTCATCTCTGCTGAGTTACTGCTTAACTAATGCACATACCTAGCTCCAGGAAAGGTCTTTGTGTAATAGTTAGGTAATTTCCACTTTAAAGGAAGATTTTTATTACACAAGCCCATTTATACCTGGTAGTTATCTTATTCAATAATCAATAAAATACAGGTGTTGCTCTATCATATTAGGAATCTCTATCTAGAACTTGATGTGCAAACACTTCTAATTTTTAAAATGCTATTGATAAAAACATTCACGTATGTATTTTTGAGTTTCTGCAGAAATTGCAGAAAATTAAAAAGCCGATAATGAGCTTGCTGCAAAACTTACCAAATAATGGAATTTTAATGAGATTAATTGTGCTGTTATCTCATCTAAGATGAAGAGGATCCAGCTGAAATAATTCTTCTGGCAGTGCTGCTTTGACTTCTGTGTCTTAAGTCTTGGAATTGCATTACCTATGGAAGCAATTTAATTTATATGAAACTGTAATTTAAGAGGAGATGTATAATTTTCATCTTCATTTGCCCAGTTATTTTGTAATCATGAATATATTTTCCATAGTGGATGAAATTATCTCAATTTATCTACCAAATTAATTCTGAAAAATGGCTTTATTAGCTCTGGGGAGTTTCTAGCTAAATGATATTGTAAAAATGCAAGATATGCCTTAAGCAGAGAGGCTCTAGGGAAACTGAGACTTAATAAGTGTTTTAGTGATTATGTTCTCATGGGATGTTTAAGGTTTCATACGCCATCCATTAAGAGGTACATGACCAGTTTGTTTCCACAGCTGGAGGCAAATACAGACATTGTGTCTCCTTTACTTTTACTAACATTCTACATTTTAAGAGTTTGGAAAATCTTAACTCTAGAATTTTGAATAGCCATGTCCCAGATAAGTGGATCATCACTGCCTTTCATACCTAATTTCCTGACAAAGATAGTGATTGTATGAATTTTTAGACTGTTGCAGAATACAACGAGTGTGTACAGGCTATTAGTAAATTTGGGTGTTTTTTCCAAAAAACAAGATTTATGAATGCATGTTATGAAAGTTACTTCTATATCGTGAATATCCATATATATGTCCATATTAATTCTGAGTGAGCATACCTTATATTACCTTATATACCATATTATTTGTAAAGAAAAAAGCCAAGAACTTAAAAGGACTTAAAAGCCTAATTTTCTCCCTGGCAAGTAGCATCCTCTAAAAAATAGCTCTGTACTGAGCACAAAGTTGGTTTTGCCCATCATCTTGTGGATGGTAAATACAGTCCAGCAAATGCTTTATGGATCACTGTAGCAGACATCTTGCACTGTCTTTTATATTGTCTTAACATTTTAAAGAAACTCTTGCCACTTGTGTACTGGAAATAGGAAATTGAGTCAGTTATCAAAAATTAATAGGCGGTTATTATATTGTAGCTGTAAATGTATGGTAGCAAGATTGTCCTTGAAGCAAAGAATCTCATGTCCCTTTCCAGAGAAGGAAAGAAATGTCTTGTGGGCCATACTTGTGGTTATAGTACTTACACATAGCTCTGTTCACTTTCCTTTTGGAATATCCTTTATGAAGGCATGCTCAGGGGAGGCATTGTCCTTAATTTCACTACCTGTTTATACTTACGAATTTAAGATGATTGTAACTATTTTTCAAGGGCTTGAAAAACAGAGTAATAAATAAGAAACTAGGTCTATTTTACTTTCATTGCTAATGTTCTAAATAAGAGTAATTTTTCAGTTAAAATTCTATTGATATTTGAATCTTTTTTTAGCTTTACTTTGGGTAGATTATGAAAACTGTAGTGTTTGGGGAGTTTATGGATACCTATGTGTTTACTGAGTCTGGTTTGCTTTTTTTTTTTTTAATTAGAGCAGACAACTATGATTTAAGACATAGTAAGACAGAAGTGTTTCTGGACACTAGAAGTAGATCTTTTATGCCTGAGTTACTGATTACATTTCCTTCTTGTAAAATAATTCATATTAGGTTCTCATCACTTTTCCTCCTCTTGATTTTCTGCTTAGAAAGAAGCTGTATTTTGAGTTTGTTCAAGGTGTACTATTCACACATGCTGCAATTCCTTACATATTAGTACCTGTACTTTCCAGGGGGGTTGAGTAGGTTTGTCCTTGAGTCTGTGTACCTCAGATAATTGTAGTACTTCCTGTGTTTCTCAGCTGCTATTCTTTTTTGGTTTAGCCCTGGATTTACCTGCATGCTATGTACTCGTGTGTGTCTCATCTCTGTACTCATATGAACATGAGTGAGAAAGTAAACTCACAAGCAGAGAGTCTAGAAAGTGACTTGAATAAGAAGAATGCATTCCATCACATACTAAGTATAATCTTCAAGAACCCTGCCCCTTTGTATTGGTGTGTAGAAAATGTACGAGATTACAGATCAGATTGTGATGTCTGATTTGTTCTTCTGCCTATGAATGTACACACACATGAAAAGGATAGACTATTATTCTGAAGTGTTGAAGGATGGAAAAAATTTACACTCATTCTTTCATAAAGGGACTTTTTTGAAATCTGGAAAAGGAGGGAAAACCCAAAATCTACTTTCCAGTGAGGAACTGAAAGACTGTTGGAGGTGTGGTGATCTGACAGCTCTTACTCTGAGACCACATCATGTACCTCCAGGAAAGTGTCAGAGCATGAGAATTGCCAAAAAGGGAGTTTCTGATTTATGTAATGGGGAAAGAGAAGTGATGAAAACAGGAGCATGATTACTTTTTTTTTTAATGTAGAGGGAAATTAGCCGCCAGTCATGTAAACAATTTCATACATGTGCATGCACTTTGTATTTTTCTGAAGAGATACGTGACATTCAGATAATTTCTCTTATTCTCTTTACAAAGCAGTTGATATCGGTGGCACAGTCTATGGTTTACAGACAGTGCTTTGCAAGAGGAATGAAACTCTTATTTCTATACTGTTTGCTTTGGGTGGATTGCTCACAGAAGAGAAACAAGCAAAAGAAAACGTGCTGTCTTCTGTCACGCCTTCTAGTTGAAAGCGTCAAAAGCACTTTGCTGAGTTTTTCCTGACCAAATTTCCCTCCTCTCCCATGGCCAGGATCTCGGTGCATATGAGCATATTCCAGAGTCCTGCCACACATCCCATTTAAGCTGCTCCAAGTTATGCAAAGGATCACTGCCTTGGTTAAGATCCAGGAGGAAGGGAGAGCTGCAGAGTGCTGAGCACAGGCAGGGGATGCCGGAAGTAGGTGTCACTGTAAGCCTGGGTGCTTGCTCTGCAGGTCCAGCGCAGTGCTGCACCCCTCTGCTTACCCAGGCAAGACCAGCAGCTCAGGAAGTGGGGTGAGAGAAGTAGTGGCTGTTTACAGGGTCCCAGACCAGACCTCTTTCACTGGGAGTAGAAGGCTCCAGGAGTCATACCAGGTCCTCTCTTGTGGAAGGACCAGGCAGGCCCCTAATGCAAACACCCTGAGCCAACAGCAGTTCTGCTGCCAGACCCTCAACACCTCCCCCTGGTTCTGCAGAACAGCAGACCTGAGCACTCCCCACTCCTCACTTTGTTCCTGGAGATCACAGGGGAAAGGTGCTGCAGAAAGAACCAGGGCAGATGACAAACCATAGAAGTGTTCAGGGAGGGATGAGCCAGGAGCCAGGGATGGCCCTGGCTCACCTACACACAGGGCAGCAGCTCAGGGGACCATAACGCAGCCTAGAAAGGAGCCATTCAGGAAGCAGGAAGATGCGGGCAAATCTCATTGTAAAGGTGGAGTTCCTGGCCCAGAGGTGCTCTGCAGGTGCAATGGGGCCTCTTCAGGCCCTGCTGTGACCCAGAAAACACCCACTGGGCACGGCTGGCTCCCTGGGTGTGGTGTGGCTGTGAGTTGCACTCGCAGGGTGAGGGCAGCGCACTCGCTGGCACGGAGGAGACCGAGAGGGCCCAGCCAAGGTCCCTTAAAGCATCTCTCTGTCCTTCATCTTTCTTTCTCCTTTCCTAGGACGTTTCCCTCCAAAGGCATGCTGGCTCTGGGTGGTGTTGTCCCAGAGAGAAAGGCCCGTTTGTGCAGCAGAGCTCAGGCTCCTGCCTGGAAGCCGGGCCCGCAGAGGCCGGGACACAGCTGCAGGCAGAGCTGGGCCTGGCTGGTGACAGCGCACTGCGCACGGCTCCTCTGCACTGCCTGCCCTGCTTTCAGAGCTTCTGGGGACAGGCAGCATGGTGTGATGTTCAGCCACAGAGTGGTAGAACAAAGGCTATAGTCAGCAAAGGGAATCACATGAGTGGGGTTTCTAGAAATGACCAGTCTTTAAAGAAGATCCTAAATTATTTTTTCTGTAGAGGTGGTCTTGATTTTTCCTTCTTCCCTCTGCTTGCATAATATTCCTCTCTAAGTGAAAAATCTCTTCTCACACTGTACTAGGACAATTATATTTAAATATGTACAGTAAAGTTAATTACTCTTCAAAGAGTAATGCAAACAGTAAACAATGTTTTCCTGTGCATTAACACCTTCACCTTATTTTAGTTTTACTTTTACTGCAGTATTTTTTACTTCCTTGTTTTAAATTTTAGCAAAAACCCTTTGGACATAAAGCGCTCAAATAAATATGTGATGCCCAAAAGATAGACTGATAATAAATCCTCATAGACTGGTGTCTGTAGAGCAGGTATTTGTGTATTGCAGTGCTGGTGGTGTGGGGGCTGTCTCCACCTAATTCATCCTTTGTCGAGTGCTGTGGTATATTTATACAGTAAGTTTTGCTTAGTGTTATTGTGTCACTATAAGATTATCATTTATGCACCAGACCTTGTTTGGGTAGTATTGTCTCATGCTTATAAATAGTATTTTTGTACCTCCCCAATTTGGGGGTTGTCAGGGGTCTTCGATGAAGGCTTCCAAGGTCTTCTTTACATCTGAACTTTCTAACTTTGTCTTCGGAATCTGCTGTTATAGTGTTCTTGGTCTGTCTAACCAGCCTAAGTGCACTATTTTGTGGCTAATTTGTTTTATATTTGCCAATTTCTCATTAGTATTATATTTATCCATCTCTATACCTATACATCTGGTTAATTTTTTTTCTGCTTTTTTGTCTATTCAGCATTAAGCAGCTAGTTATATACTAGCCATTACATTGTATAGAAAGTATTGTATTATTGTGTAAACCTTGTATTAATGTATCAGGTTATATAATATAACCTGATATGGTATAAAAAGTTATGATTCAGGTTTTATAAGTATAGAAAGTTATGATTCAGTTTATATTGATATCAGGTTATACAGATATGTCAGGTTATATGGATATCTTAGAATTCAAGTTATTATAAGCATCTCGTAACTTTGGCCTAAGTTATATAGGAAAGAAATCCCTTGTTTGCAGGAAATAAAGATCATGCAAATGGTCTTGTTTCTCTAAATAGACCAGTTTTGTTTAAAACCTGGCCTTAAGAGGAGTCTTTATTTTGACTTCTTCAAACTTCAACTTCGGTGAAGAGTTGACATGTGATTTTGGACTTTATCGTTCAAGTCCATTACTATCTTTAAAGCTTTGTTGTTGCCCTTTCAGTGTAATACCAAGCAGACTTTAGCTTCAGCATTGAGGCATGTGATGATTCTCAGTGTTGCTGCAGCAGGAAGCACTTCCTGGCATGTACCTTCTTCCCTGCAGCTTGCCTTCAGGTTCAGAGAAAAATCAGTAGATGTATTCTTATTGTAGAAAATTAGCCTTTACATGAAACATTCAAGTGCTACTAACATAAGACTGCTATAAGTGCCTAGAGTGGGACAGTCTCTGGATATACTTTGATTTCTTGCTATGCTATTCTCTGTTTTTCCTGGTGTTGCTATAGATATGTTGGTCTGTTCTGCTGGTGAAGACTTAAAAATTAATTCTTTAAGAAAGTCAAGGTGCTAATAGCACCTGAACAGACTGAAGGATCTTGATTTCTTCACACAACTCACCTAGTGCAAGTCCTTACTTCTCTGTAGTATTCCCCTTTCCCCCCCAACTGTTTTGTGTGGTGTTAAGTCACTGTTTTCAACATGGATTTTTAAATCTGGTTATAATTATGACCTCCCAGCAGACTTTTTTTATTTTTTTAAATTATATTTTTAAGTGCTTAATTTCTAGGAGGGTTTTTTTTTAATTAAAAAAGTCAGAGTGGGCAAATACTGCATATGGAATAACTCCCCCAGGGTTTATTTTCTGATCACTGAAGCAAAAATTAAACTACTCCTTTCAAGTATATAATTATTATTATTACTCCTTCACATTGGTACACACTGTTCACTCTTCTTATTAAAATAAGTATATTGTTTCTGTGAATTTGGTGGTTTTTTTGCTAGTTTTTAACTAGTATTTTTTACCAGAAACTAAACATAGCGAAAGATTCCATCCTTTGACAGCACTATATGTTTTTTCAGATTTTTCTCTTACCCAATTACTAGGGCTGTCAGTTCTGGATGGCTACTTATTTTCATGATTTGCATTTTCCTGTCAAATTATAGAAAATAGAAAAATCAGTTGTTCTGACTTTAGTCAGTGTCTTCTTGTCATCTGAGTCCACATCTGTTTCCTTTTCTGCTGTTTATCTGTGAGGACAATGCAAAACCATTGCATGCAGTGCACATTCTGGCTGGCGTTAGAGAAGAGATTCCCAAGTTTTTATTATATATACTTAGGAGAAATTAATAATGGTGTCTTGTGGTGATACTGAATGTCAAAGAAAAGGAAGATAGAGACAAAGTATACCACATAAAACCACCCTGAGAGATATATTTTCCTGTCACTTTTTGTGTTGACAGTGTCTGTGCTAAGGAACCACTGAAATTAAGAGATAATTTCTGTCTCTTAATTAAGGTTTGCTTAAGTTGCAATTTGCAAAGGGCCTAAAGATTGTTTGTCAAATATTATTTGTTCATTTATTTTGTTCAGATAGAAATTCTTCCAGTACCTTTTACAGTATCTGCAGCTGCAGATGCATTGAAAAGACCAGGAACAAAGACCATTTCCTGTTCTTGGAAGCAGCCATGCAGTACGTTTCATTAATTCAGAAAACTCTCAGAAAGAATTTTCTGCTCTGTCTCTATTAGAGACAAGTCATTCTAGAACAATGGCTGTCAGAGAATCATAGAATGTGCTGAGAAGGGACCCACATGGATCATCGAAGTCCAACTCCCAGCCCTACACAGGACATCCCCGGGAGTCACACCATGTGCCTGAGACCACTGTCCAAATCCTCCTTGAACTGTGTCAGGCTGGTGCTGTGGCCACTTTCCTGGGAAGCCTGGGAAGTTCCAGTGCCTTCACCTTCTGGCTGAAGAACCTTTTCCTGATAGTCAGCCTAAACCTCCCCTGATACAAATCCAGACCATTCCCTTGGGTCCTGTCACTGGTAACCACAGAGAAGAGATCAGTGCCTGCCCCTCTGCTTTCCCTGGGGAGGAAGCTGCAGACCACTACATAAATCTTACTCTAATTTCAATCCTTAACTTTCATAGCTGGTTACTTCACTGGTAGCTCACCCATAGCCTGGTTTTGCAGATAACCTGGTAAAGGGAGCTACCAAAGCAATTTATTTTGTAGGTAAGCTTTCAAGAGGTTCTCCTGAGGATGACTTTTGTCAAGGAGTAGAGGTGTTTGTTGCTAAGGATGCTTGTATGGCCAAAGCTGTTAGCTTTATTTTGGGCATACCATGCTAAAATTGTATCCCCTCACGAGTTTCATTTAAAGCAGAGATCATACAAGCTTTCATATTTCCTCTTCATACGTTAAAAACCCAAGATTTTGTTTGCCTCATATGAGAGGATTTCTGTATCCATCTCTTTCTTGTATCCTGTGAACTGGTTTCCCGTAGCTCTGTTGCACTGATGACTGAAATTCAGGCACCCTGGAATGTCTTGTGTGTCTTGTGTACCTTGGGTGGTACTATTCAAGTATTACATAAGCCTGTTTCTTATGCCTTTTAGAGCAGCCTTTTGGATTTTTTTTTTCATTGTGGTTCTTGACACTCTTTTGAGATGTACTAATATGCCATTCCTACTACTCAAAGGAAATTGAAATATTTATCATAAATTCTTGTTAGAAGCCCAGGTGTATCACCTTGTATTTTATACTGGTGGATTCAATCCCAGTTTTGAAAAGCAGCAGCTGTTAGGGTGGTTCAATTCTCCTTGTGTAAAGGCTCTGTATTTCTAACACTGAGCAGCAAAATTCATCTGTACATACTGGGATTTTGCACCATGATTGTTAAAGAAATGCTAGCAGTACTAACCTCTAATAATATTCCTGCAGCCTGGTACTTCTGCTTTCAACATGATGTATATTTCTAACTCCCTTTTTAGTAGCTACTTACCGTCTTGACAGTTTTTCTAACAGGCCTCATTTTCTTCTGCAAAACAAATGATTTTCTGTATTTCAAAAGATACATGCAGTTCTTTATATTCCAGCTCTTTGAAAAATCCATGCATCTCAGCAATATTTTATGTGATGTCACCTTTGGGAAATCTGCATTGGTTTTCTTCTGTTTCTCTTCATGACTTTGATTATTCTTTCTAGCTCTGAGCCATTTGTTTTCTGCATTTGCACAATAAGCACTGCATTTGTTCCTCTTCAGTTAGATATCACATCAGCAGCCTGATACACTGGTGTTCAAAAAGCCTAGCTGTACCTGTATTTACCTGTTCTTTCAGACTTCTGGACTAGATGGCATCTTTGCTTCACACTCTGTTCCCCTGGTTGTGCACACCTAAGCTATTTTCCTTTTTGGTGTCAGGGTGGTAGTGGTAGTTTCCATGTAATTGTGGTACTGTCATCACTGCCATTGATATTAGAAGAAGAACTATTTTTTCAGCATTGGTCTTGATGCAAATTCTCACTAAAACAGATTAGAAGTCTGTGTCCATATTGAAATCCAATTTAAGTGCCTGGATATTCCTACTTGACTGTGAATGGTATCTAAGGAAGTTGCATTCTTGAAAGTACTTTTGATACTACTTAATTCTCCTTTATTCATACTGTTGTGTTTCTTGCAATGGGTTCTGTGCACAAATTCATATTATTCTTCTCTGTGACCATTTCAATTACATAATCCTGCCGTCTCCAGCAAAGTTTTCATGGCTCATTTCTCTGTAGTCAACCACCATTTTTGGGCATCTCTCTTTTCCCAGCAAGCAGAAGTACTGGGTCGGCCAGACCATCATGAGCATATTTCCTCTGTGTTTTTCTTGGCCAGTTGATGTTGCCTGCAGGCTTTAGCTGTTTGGGGTTCAAGGTTCAATCAAGGATGTTTTGGCAGACAAAATAGCTGTCAATTGAAAAGAAACTGAAAAATATCTAGGAACTGGTGCCTGAAGTATTTCTAAAACCTTTCTGAACCACTGTTGTTTGTTTACTTTTCAGATCCCCCTTTCCCAGAAATAGAATTTGTTGCAGTTAAAGGTTCTGCACCTTTGCTCAGACTCCGGAAAGCAGAAGATCAAAATGGACCAATCAGGTTTGTCCTTGTGCTCTTCAGCCTTTCAGAGAATGTTCTGCAGATTCCTGTTATACACAGATTAGAAATCTTTTGAGTGGCAAAATTATTTTTTTAGCAATGAGAAAAAACTTAAGCTGTAGCTCCCAGTTTCTCCCCATTTAGCAGAGTAGTATTTAGTAATTATTTAGTATTATTAATAATTTGATTCAGGCTTTTTGCTGGTGTCTGGAACAAAGTCCTTGTTTGGATAATTGTGAGTTTTCACCACTGGCTTTGTGGTTTGATTTTGTTTTTCTTTTCCCTTTATCCACAGTGAGGTTACAGTAGATCTCTATTGATGGATCCAAACACACCTCTACTGATGTGATTTTTCTTTTCCAATGAACTCATGCAGACAATTAATATTTCCCCTGAGACCTAGAGGAAATACTGAAAAACATCCTTATTAATGCATATTTTGAATATTTTTGTGGTAGTATATTACTATCAAAATGTCTTTCTAGAGTAAAAGGATATACTGCTTACTAAATGCTGTTGGTGGCATAAGGAAAAAGTAACATAGTATTACACTGAAGGAGAAAATACTTGAAAGCTAGTAGCATCTTATGCAATGGCTTGTGTAACAACCTTAATGAATACTCTTCCCATGGTTGAATACGATAGACTTTTTTTGAGAGAAATTAAGACAGATTTTATTTTTTTTTTTAAGATGGTATTTGTCCTCTCCTCCTTTCAATAGAAAGAAACTTGTTTCTGTGAACTTACAAGTAAGTTTTAGAGAAAATGGTATATTATTTCATAGGTGAACTTCAGTATGAGGAGGAGATAGTCAGAAGTACTTCAGTTTTATGTTCCTCTGAACATAAATAAGCGTGTAGCAATAACATGCATGTGATGAGAAGAGCCAGCTCTAAACTATGCATGCAGTGCTTTTGGATAGAAATGAAGTGGAACACACATGCACAGAGAAATATTTTAGTATAAGAAGTGCTTGTATTGGACATTGTTAATAAAAACAGTTAAGAGGCTACAAATAGGAAAAAACTAGTATGGATTAATGGATATCTGATGCTTATTTCATTGAAATGAGGGCTAATATTTATTTTTCTTTGTTTCACTCTAGTTTTTATCAAGTGATTGTGCTTCCTCTGGATTTGCAAAGCACTTTTATTTGTGACTCCTTTGCTGGTACAACTTTCTTTAGTAACACCACTGACAGTAAAGGATATGTGGCAGCTGAATTTCGGGCGAAGGACGTTGCTGATAATATGTCAATTACTCTTGGAGACAGACATTATTATGGGAAGTTTTATAATGCTCCTTTAAAGCTGGGAGAAGAGTATTGTGTCTTTTTGAAAATAATAAGTGAGTGGAATAAGGTAATGGATGTTTTAAATCCTCTTCTTTACACCTCTTGAATGAAATGTTGCTGGGGGAGAAGACGAAAATGTTAGCTGGGTATTAAATTTTTTATGATGTTTTAAGGATCTCCTAGTTGGCAGAATCAGATTAAATCTGGAGCTGTTCAAATATATCTTATAATTCCTAAATGGTACTTATGTCTTTGTAATGTTGAAGCAACTCTGAATGCCAAAATTCAAACAGTGGAAAATAATTTAAAATGAAAGGCCATTCCTGCCCTCAGTAATTGAAGGTGTCTGAGTTGGGCTAGAATTTACTAAAAGAGATTAGTACGAGAATTTGAAAATAATTTCTTAGCAATGATGAGTTCACACATTTAAATTTTTAATTAAATATTTTATAACAAAATTAAATTTAACAAATTTAGAGTAACAAAATCAAATATTTTATAACATACAATTCTCCAAATGACATAAAAAAATATATTTTATCACATGTTGTTACCTTCCAAAAGGCAGTGTGTCAGCTCAAACTCCATTGAGAAAGCCTTATGAAAAAAAGTATATTATTATCATTTTAAAGGAAACTTTTAATTAAGAAACATGAAATTTCTAAAATGTATGTATCGTCTAATTTTCCAGTTGTATCTATCTCAGAGTCAACAGTATAAAATTTTTTTATAATATAAGTCTCAGCAGTAGAAAGTTTTTCTTGTATGGGACTAGGGATAGTTGGTGTGCAATACAGTTCCTGAATGTCAAATACAAAAGCTGAACTAAACAACCCCTAATAAAGAAAGGAACACCTAAATAGTGCTGCACCTGCCATCAAAATAGAGTTTTTAGGACTTTGTATATACAGCACAAAACAAGGACACATGCATAAACTCGTTCATGAGTCATTTAAAAGTAATTATCTAAAATTTTAGGAGCTTATACACAAATCTCACAAAGTTAAAACAGCTTCTATTAAGAATTAGTGATGTCCTCATTTATGCATGTTCTGCGGTGCTGTTTTCATAGTGGTGTTTTACTATCAAAATGTATTTCTAGAGTAAAAGGATTTACCTTTTACCTGTAACTGCCTCAGTTCAGAGTGAGTGAAATAAAACAGTGCATGTAATAAGAGGATTCTGGTATCTATTACTCTGAGAGATTTTTATTGCAGAGATGAAGCCTGATACAAGTTGTTTATTGTTTGTCATAAATTTTTTATTAATTATGTGAGGGGGAAAATGACAATAGAAGGCATTTTATTTCATAAATGATGTTAAGTTATTAACATTGACATCCAGAATATCTTGGAATTTGGACAATGAACTATATTTTATAGAAAAATATGGTCCATGGAGCAGAATTGTTAATCAGTCAAATGCATACGAGTTTGGCCTCTTTAAGTGCTACTAAATGTATCTCTGAGCTTAGTTGATTTATCCTTGGGTTTTATACATTTATATTTTTTAATACTGGGGTATTTTAACTACTTTTACTTGTTACCTTGAACAAAGTAGATTCTTATGCATCTTTGCCAGCTGTTTATTAAGCTGTTTATTAAGCTGCTTCTAACTTTCTCTTTCTTATGGATTATTTCCTGATCCTTCACTGCTAACATTTGCAATGTATTTTCTAGCCACTGATTTGATGGATTAATATTATTTATTTGTGAACATCACTCTTGCTTCCTACCATTTAAAATGCACCAACTCCTTAGTGTACACACTTTCTTTTATGGCTTTTGTTGGTTGATGAAATACACAGTTACAAGCAACAGTTATGAATCATTACTGGGATTGCAAATGCCAAACTGCTTTGGTTTGCAGCTCTGCTTCTTTGAAATGGAATTTGGACTGCTGGTTCAAAAGTATTGGTTATCTTCAGCTGTCATGTGCTTTTATTTTGTGCAATTCCTGCTATTAGAAGGAAAAAAAATCAGAAATATGAATTGCATGTTTTTGGGTTTTGAGACTTTCTGAAAGCCTGATTACTTAAGTAACTGCATTTGGATTCAAGAGCTCAGTCTTCTTTTAAAAGAAGTTGCATGCCTTTCAGTTTTTAATACCTGTGAAATCAGTATTTCTGAAGTGTATTTTGCTTGTTAGCACATTTCCATTTGAATACAGACAGATTAGAAATAGATGTAAAAGGCTCCTACCCAATGTTCTCATTATTCCCTTTTATATTCTGGTATCCTTAAGGATCCCTTCTGTCTTCTTTCGTACTAAAAATGGTACAATTTGTATCATCATGCTGCAAGATCATGGCTTGGTTTTGATTTTTATTGACATTATGACTGAATACCCCTAACATATTATCGTGTCAATTTTCTATCGTTCTGATTTTAAGGTCTTCAAAAGGGTGTCTGCTGTGAGATTTTTACATTCAGTTTATTTTTGTTTCTCTGAGATTCATGGGACCTCTGTAACTTCCCTAATAGGCAGGAGATGTCTGATTCTCTGCACACTGTGTCATGCAGGTAGCTATTTCAAGGTGATGACACTCACACCAGTGCCCCAGAATATGGCATTTGATTTGTTTTCTAAATCTCCCCCTTTATCTTCCCTCTTCTAAGAAGATTTTCCTTGTCAGTCTTTTTAATTAACCAGAAAATTCCTTATAAATAAGGGGTTTAAGAGTCATTGAGATTCCACAATTCAGCATGCAGATACACAGAGGTGAGATTAATCACACAAATGTGCCTTCATCCTTTTATTCAAATGCTTCAAAACATAGCGTTCTTTCTCAAATGTACTGTTATTCAGAGCAACATAATACACAATTTGCTACAATATAAAAAATACATGTATTGTGTATGTGCTATGTGAAAGTCTATGAAAATAATTTAGCAGGAAGCACTGCAAAAATGCACTTCACAGTAAGTAGACAATAGATAATAGACCTAGAATATAACTTTTTTTTGTATTTATAACTATGAAGAGCTGGAGAAAATGCTCCAGAGAAACCAAAGCTTACTGTAGAAAATCAAACTTGCTTAACTAGTCTGCAAAAGCAGACCCATTTTACTTTAGCTCTAAGTACTCTATAAAGTTATTAAAAATTACCAAGCATGTTATCATAACTGAAGAAACTGCTACATCTAGTATTTGTAAAGCATGCCATCACATACTTTATTTTAAAATATGTGTTCTGCATGGGTGAGTGTTAACACAGCATATTCAGCCTTATCTTAGCATTTCATAAATGATGAATTCTTATGGAAGCAACATCAAAGATCCTTCCATGGATGGAAAGTTGTAAAAAGAAAGCAAGAATAATGAGCTAAAAACTAGAGCCAGCCTTTCATCAAAGCACTACAACTAATCCTCTATTTATAATCTTTTAAGACAATATAGAGGCTGCTACCAAGGGAGTAACAAACTCCAGTCCCAATAGTAATTTTTGTTGATGGCTGATCTTTCAGAGAATGTTAGTAAGAATAAATTTTTCTCATGAGTGACAGTAATTTTTGTATTTTCTTTTTTAGGTAAGAACACAATCCTGTGCAGTTTGGGCACAAATTAAAAGTAAGTAAATTTTTCTTTCAGTAAAAAGGTCTGAGTTGTCATGGCTTTGCTGTAGCTGTTTCTTCTTTTACTGTTCATGATCTGTTGCCTTCAAGGATTCAAAAGATTAGAGATGGAAAATTTTCCTTGCTCTTCACTATGCCATTCCAATGGATTCAGCAATCCATTCTAAAACAGACTCTCCTGTTCTTCCCTGGTTTTCAATATTGCTATTTCTGTGCATCATGTCCAAATCCTTACAGCAATTTTTGTGCATAAATGATTTAAAGCACAGAAAATTGAAATTTTGGAAGCCTATTTTAAGATAGTTCTATATTGGCTTAAAGATTTTAAAAAATCAGTCAAACAACAACAATAAATAAAAATAAAAATAACTAAAAACTATTTTTAAAAACAACTCACTCCAAACCCAAACAAAAAAAAAAATTACAAAAACCCCAACAAAAAGCAACTACAGAACGTCCCTACTATATGTTTTAGCTTTTAGAGGCCATATTTTTTTATTTTAGAATGTTTAGATGTTCCATCAAGAATTACAGATTTTTACAATCTTTAGGAAACCAGAAGATGCTATGCAAAAATGAAAAATATGGCTAATTTGTATACTGGTAAATAGAGTTTTTAATTATATAAGTGGCATAACTTTAAAACCCAGTAAATTTCTCAGTGTGGTTTTATTTTTATTTACTTTTGGACTTTAAAATGTTTCAAATCAATGAGTTTACCTCGGAGGACTTTGGAATCTGCTAGAGATCATATTTCCCTCCTTTCCACCATAGTTGAAACTACTCTTCACCAACCTCATATCTCAGCAAAAAGCCAATATTTGCCTCCCCTGACAAAGAAAGCAGCACCACTGGAGTCTCCTGTGAGCCCTAAAATCTGCTTTTGAGTTGAAAGTCTCCAAATTTGAGTTAGGAAAGGCAGTAATGCTGGAAAATGAGACAGTACTTTGGAATGATGTCAAATCATGTGATCCACAGAGTGCTTGAGGTTCACCTCCTCCATATCTGATTATCACTATAACTGATCTTCTGGTGACAATCTCTGCTTATTTCTGGGTTTTGTTTAGTTACTCTTTAATTATTCTTATGACCTCTTTCATTTACTACTACACTTTGAATACAAGGCAGGCAGTTCTTTGTTGTGGAAACTCTGCTAAGATCCAGGACTCCTTAGGTTTGTCAATTCCATTGCTAGGACTGTTTAGGATATAGCTGCAGAATAACTCTGGAAGGACAGAAAATTGTCTTTCCTGAATTTGTCATTTATCAACGTGTAGCACATTATCCAAGACTGTCTTACAAATAGGTGGGTTTTGGTTTGGGGGCTAAAGGAATGAACATAGGAAAGTGAGAGTAGGATAGGTCAGGCCTTTGGCCTTCTGTTGTGAATCCATTTACCTTGATATCAAATGGACTTGTATAAGTGATTTTTGCCCTAATGTACTTTTGCAGCTGGGGAGGCTGAGAGTATTTTTGGCTTGCTGAATCCTTTGAGAAATATTTATTAATTCATCTTGTGTAGAAGGCAAATCTGTGAATTAAATTTAAACCAAATGGCCCTGTTTCAGGTGCTGTCTAGCTAGACATTGTGTGATAGATCATTGTCATAAAAATGGTAGGAAACTGTATTAAAAGCACACTTTCTCCTGCCACAAATAAGTAAAATTAAGTTTTAGAGTTTTTCATGATATACATTCTACAATATGGAGAGAAGACAAATCTAATTTTTATAGAGGGCTGACATCTTCTCTGAAGATGTGTAACTTGCTGACAGAAACTAGTGTTGCAGTATTATAAGGAGAAGTATATCTTTTACCAAAAATGAGCATAATAATAATAAATTTTAATAATCCAGTTAATCTTTTTTCTTCAATTGGATGGTAACTACTAGATAGTCAGCTCCCTTACTCTCATTAACTGAGCCAGAAGTCCAGCATCTGGGTTTTGTTACTATACTTCAGCAATGAGCAGACTGAAGCTACACTGTTTGGTTTGTTTGAATTGTTTGATACTTTCTTTCAGATTTATCACGCCCTCTACAATACATGACTGCTGTTGGATTAGGGTCAGTGGCTGCTGTCTGCCTTATATTGTTCCTGTCATTCTCTGTGGCACGGTATGTGGTGTTGCTGCCTCCAGTTTTGCAGTCCTCCTTCGTGTGTTTTTCTTCTCAGTTTTTCTTGCCAACGACCTTGGTTTAGGCATCATGGGTGGTTAGAAATTGTAATCAGAAGTGCTTTCAGTGGCCACTAATACTGTTCATTGCTTGAACTGATGTCCTCTGTATCTTTGCAATTACTGGCAAAGCATTTGAAATGTGTAGGGCTTATCTTAATAAAAGAAGTATTTAAGACAGTGAATAGAACCAGGACTTTAGTACAGAAGTGTTCTGATTTAATGAGAATTAAATACATGAAGTTTATATGCTGAAAAAATGATGCACTTCGCTTATGTACAGAGTTAATTTTTTTGTCTTCCCAAATTTATTCAAAAGACCTGAAAATAATTGTTTTTCAGTAATGGTTGAACTTTACCTAAAGGCTGCTATAAAAACATTTAAAATTTTTAAGAGATTTATTACTTTATGTTTCATGATCCTTCAAGCAGGATCAGTAACTTCATCACTGTCTTCCTTTCAAAAATGAAACAAACATGCAACTTATATAATTGTAAATGCCTACATGCATGTAAAACCTCTTCACTAAAAACTATGTCTGTTGTTTTTTCAGTATGCCTATCAATAAGAATGTTTCCCTTGAAAGGTCAGGAGCCTCCAGCTTGGTGGCTATGAAATGTAGCATTGATTGGTTAAACTTCTCATTTGGTGCTCTGAAACAGAAGGAACTAGTCATATATAGGGCGGAAGAAAGTAGGTTTATTTGGATTGTTTGTGGTTGTCTAAATTTCAAATCAGTTCTTGGAATCAAAATTCTGAATTAAATGTTCCACAATCTCCTTTTTTTCTTTAACTAATTAAAGAAACAGATCTCAGGCTTCCCTTGGCAGTAGCATGCCTTGGTAAACTTGAGCTTGCAATCTTTGTTGTTTTGGGGATTTTTGAAAACCTTGTCAGAGTCAGCTTTGATATTTGAGGAAGAGGGGGCTTTTATTGTCTTGATTTCTAAAGTAGCTAACTCTTAATAGAGGGCTTATTGCAGGAGGAAGGGGATCCCTGGGCTGTCATGGTGTGAAAGGCTTCTCAGTTATTTCAGTTTTTCTGGCAAAAAAGTGACAGAGGGATGTTAGTACTTTACAAAACGATTTCAAGTCAATTACATTCAGAGTGATAGGAGAGTGATTTGAGGTATGAGACAGTACTGGAAGAATCATATTTGAGTATGAGCCACGTGTGAGAGAGTACAGAGAAAATAGACCCTGAACTTCCACTTCAGCCTTCTTTCGAAAGGACTGAGAGAAGACTAAATCCTTAGAGAGCTGATTACACTGACTATTTGACAGTGTGTATTGCAGGGGACAAAGACTTAATACGTCAGCAAGTATCTTTTAGACTCTTGATCCCATGTACAGAGAAATTCTTGAATCCGTTCTCCTGTTCTAAGGAATATCAGACAGAATCCTTGACAGAAGTTAAAACTGTTCCATCCTAGCAGCAGGCAGAGAAGGCAGAAGAACCCAGATTTCAGTTGTGATAAGACCTTCCACAATGCTCACAAAGAAGTATCTGTAATATTTTAAATAACAAATATGCTTTTAGTTATAATTAACCATCAGTTTAATGCATTTCTGAGTAAGAATGTGATTTGAAAAAACCTGTGTGAAGTCAGCCTTCTGCCTTATTCAGTTGTAAAACCACAGTCCTGTTTTAGATACTGTACTCCAAGACAGATGTGGCCTAGCAGGAAGAAAGAGTAGAATTTGATGAGAGAGACCTGGGATCTACTTAATCTAACTGCACATAGGACATTCTAGTGGCAGGTTGCTTGGCCTGGCAGAGAAGATACTACCAAGAAGCATGATATGCAAATATACACAGTGCCACTATATAAATATCAACTTCCTCCTGTTGGTAGTGCCAGTGGTACACATACCAGCCATGGGCAATATACCCATATGCTTCTGAACTGTAGGAGAGGGACACATGGGAGCTCATTGCTGTGAACAAAATGCAGCTTCTGGGTGGTCTGCAAGTGGAGGTTAAACAAACTTGTCAGTAATGACATAGCTAGGCTGATCTTGCCATAGTGTCAGGTGAATGGTCTTGGATTATTTCTTGGGGTTCGTATAAGCTTCTATCACAAAGAGCCACTGTATTCAAATGTTCACCAGCTTGCCATGTGTCTGCTGTCTCAGGAATTATGTTTCCACAATGGGTCAGGGTGTGAATTCCTGCTAGCAGGTCTGCTGACAGAGGTTCAAACTGTTCCTCAATGAGAAGAAGTCTGGCACTGGATTCACGAAGTGAAATCTGACTCCTGATGTCCTTAGATTTTATATCTTTCATTTTAAAAAATGCATTAGCCCATTGTTGTTGTTATTAAGGTGTCTTGTCATTGATACACCAGGCTCCACTCCTCTTAGTTCTTCGCTTTCTTTTGTATATGATGTCCATTCATATGCATAAGAACAGAGCCAGAGCTCCACATTTCTGAAGATCTGCACTGGGCGTCAGTGGTGTTGATGCCAAGGTTAACACTGGTCAGGTAATCATCTGGTAACCTATGGGAATGCTTCCTACTCTCACACTAGCTGTAATGGTCAGGATTTGTGCTAACACTGTGTGTCTTCAAAAAAGTTTGGAAGCACTGTCATGTATCTAGTAATAGGAGTGTGTTATATATGTAATGAATAATTTGAGTGATTACAAGTTCCCTGTCATGCCCATGCTTGAGTCTGAAAAATTGTTGAGATTTTTTTTTTTAACTAGATTTTTTTCTCTTTCCAGCTCTTGTCTCCACAGCTCAGTGCATCCCCCACCTACTGCTGTAACCTGTGAGGCTGTACATTTATCTACTACAGTACACATGACACAAGCAGGGATTGCATCATCATTCCTAGAGGCTGAAAATGTCTCTCTTCTCTGATGGTTTATTCCCTGAAGTCAGCATAGAAAAAACATGCTCTTCTTTCAAAGCCACCGTGTGTCGGGTATCAGCATGTCACATATGTATTATAGCATGGACAGTTTAAATGTGTTTGTCAAGACATTTATTGTATTGCCTTAATCCAGATGGTATGGTGTGTGAAGGAGAACCTTCCCTCACAAGCAGGTTTTCATGCATCCCGTATGGTGGTCACAGGCTCTCAGCTATTCCAGCTGCATGAGTGCCTGATAATGAGTGCATGTATTGTACTTGATTACACAAATAATCCCATGATCCAATTGAGACTGTTTGAGGATTAACTGCTGCTTTAGATACCTTTGCACACATACACTGGCCTATTATGAATGAAAATACAGACCTACACTTATGCAAGATAAAGTGCCTATTGTATTTCCAATTATAAAGGTAGAACGCTTCTGTCAGTCACTTATTATGATACATCAGCAACATATTACACTTGTTAGCCATGAAGTTGCCACATTCAAGTAGTGTCAGCAACTGATGTGTTCCAGAGATACTACAGTCATTGCTCATAGCAATTAGCAGTAATTGCAAATAATATACCAATCTATAAAACTGCAGTTAGCACAAAAGCTCCTTACTTTAATGGCATGTGAAATTAATTTAAAGAAGGACCTTCCTGTGTTAAGTGCAGTTTTGTTAATCTCTGTTCTGTAATTACAGCTGAGTAAGGCTATTAAACCATTGTCTGGTTAATTGGCTGGTGTGTAACATCTGGTTAGAGTCACTTAATAAAGTACAATTAACTAATTTCCTATGGAATACTCCCAGTTAATACATTTTTTTCTTCTGTAAGAAAGAATCCAGTGACTTTGGTTATTTCCACTCCTCTTCAGAAGTTGCTTTGTTATATGTTAGCAAAAAAATATATTAACTGGTGAAATAAAAAAGCAGGAGTTTTGTTTTTTATTCAGGTTTGTGATTTTTTTTAAAGTTATGTTTTGTGTTTTGTCACTTTAAATATATTCTATGCATTTTTGGAATTGTTGAGTTTCTGAATTGCTAAGATTGTGTTGCCTGCTGCTCTTATAATTTTGTATCTTTGTCTCCGTATGATGCAATTAGGGTCTTTTTGGGTTTAAAGTGCAAGAGCAGATTTTATAGTTAGAAGCAAAGATAAATAAAAACTAAAAGGAGTTTTTAATTTCTGCATCCAGCTGAGAGTGTTTTTTTCCAGGTTTCGGCAGATACTATTTCGGTTATCTAGCATTTCCACAGCAGTCCTTCAAGTTAATAGTTAATAGCTAAGTAAGAACACCTTTGTCTACTTTAGCATTTTCTGTTGCTAATTGAGAAAGAATAACTAAACCATTCATACTGGGAAACCATGCCTTAATTTTTCAGTTTCTCATGCAGAATTTGTTCTCACACATTCCATGCTAATTCCCTTTCTCAATGGAATAGATCACGAGATTTGGTATAGCAGCACAAACTGCACTACTTCATTCTGATTCAGTCTCTTGCTGCTCTAGTCCTGTGAGAGAGTTTGTGAGCAGCTGTTCCTGTGTAAGGGAGAGCTGGAAAGGCTGGAAATTATTTAGAGAGACAGATGTGCCATCCTCTGTGAAAAAACTGAACTTCTTTTTACACTTTACTGAGACCAGCAGTGTTCCAGTATGCTACCCTTGATTGGGACCATAAAGTCCATCTTGTCAATGAGTATCATTGGAAAACTGGAGGTTTTTGTGTAACCTTCAGGAAGTTATTTCTTTTCTATGTGCTGAGTTGCTTTTTCATAATGTAAAGTTTTCAGAGCAAGATTTTTTCCCTACTAAACACCCATACTTCTACTGGTAGCTAGGTACATATTTAATGACTGATACGGACATCTTAACACAGTATAGCTTCTTAATAGCCAGGAATGGACTGATAAGGGAGAAGAGAAGAGGCAGAACTCTCTGGCATCTTCAATTTTCCATAACAGCTACAGTTCTGCAAGTTTCCCTCTTCCCCTCTGCCTCCCTTGTCTCGCTGGGTAGATCTATCTCTTGCTATGAACACAACTTCATCTGTGTTTATCTTATTAGTTCATGTGTACTTATCTTTCTTCCACCTGTATTTGTTTCAGTTAAATGTAGAAAGAATAGAGAACTAATTTAATCTTGCCATCCTCAGATGTGGAAATGTTAACAGTTTTTTTTGTTAGACACTTGTTGTATTGCTCCCAAACTTTTCTGCTGAACTAATTGCAATGTGATAACCACAATATCATGCTTCCAGAAATTCTAGATACATTTCTAGGGATCTTTCACTGCTGTATCTTCAGTTAACACTGAAATTAATCTTTTTCTTCCATTTTTTTCTCTGCTTCTTGGAGAGGTGTTCCACACCCTGGCCAAGTAAAGTTAAACAAACTGAATCTACTCTGCTTTTACTGCTGATCTATACCACTTCATGGTGTTACATTGAAATTGAGAAACTCGTTGGTTTTGATCCATACCAATGTCTGCACTACATGCAAAGTGTTTTAATCCTCTTTATAGGAAATGGGAAATAGTTAGTCCTGGATGAACAATTCTCATAAGCTTAAGTGAAACTAGTTTTTCTGTTTCATTTTATTATTGTTAAGTAACAGGACACTGTAATAATCCAGCACTTATGCAAATAATTGCGATGATATGTCAAACAAAAAACATTTTATTGTAAAATACACTACTACACATTGCTTATGGGTACTTTCAACCTTTTGGTGAGATTTCTTTGTTTTGAGCATGATAAAGACAGCCAGAAGCCAGCCAGGCTTGTCTGTTTCAGTATTTATATTGTCGATCAATTTTTACAAACAGGGCCAGATAAGTGAGCCAGTGTCACATGGTTTTAAGCCTACAAATCCATGAAAATTAAATGCCTCACAGCCACTCCCTCCCTCCCTCCCTCCCTCCCTGCAATCCAGTGGAGTAGGGACGAAAATCAAAGTAAAACTTGCATGTTGAGCTAAGAACGATTTTAAAAATTGAAAATATAATAAAATACTATCATAATGGTGAATAATAATAATAGTGGAAAGAGAAGAAAACAAGTGATGCACAATGCAATTGTTCACTCCCCACTGATGGATGCCAGAATCTCCCTCCCCCCCCACATCAAACCCAGATTGGCTGACTTTCTGGATGACTACCCCCAGTTTATGTAAGTGGGCATGATTTTGTGGTGTGGAATATCCTTTAGCTAGTTTGAGTCACCTGTCCTGGCTAGACTCCCTCCCAGCTTGTTGGGTTTTTTGCACACCTCCTCACTGGCAGAGCATGAGACAAGAGGAAAAAAAAGTCCTTGATTAAGGATAAACACTATTTAGCAAAGCCCAAAACATATGTGTGGTTATCAACACCATTCTCATTCTAGATGCAAAACACAGCACTGTAACAGCTGCTGAGAAGAAATAGATTCTACCCCATCTGTAACCAGGACAACCAGTATGCTCCTTGTGTTTGTGTACTCAGATTTAACTATTCTGAATCACCACTCCTGTTTCTAAGGTCTTGTACTGTTTTGTGAGGCCATTTCATATTCAGCAGGGTTCAGCCAGAATCCAGTGTGGACACACAGGTCTCTATCTCAGATGACAGGATTATTTCTGTTCCTAGTGACAGAATTGCTAGAAAGTTACGAAAATCTGCGAAATAGCTAACTTTGCAATTCTTTCAAGAAAGGAACTGGTGTGCTTGAATCATAGACTGAGCAGATTCTGTGAAATTAGTTGGTGATCTCAGTGCTGAGTTCTAAAGTAAGGGAATAAGTGTCAGTGTTGCAAAAGTACTGCAGTTCCTAGCAGCAGAAGAATGACTCTTCGGACTCATTTCTGACAGTGGTGAGGCCTGAGGAGTCAGAGCACAGTGACTGAATTTGTGGTATTACTATTATGCAATTATTTCCTTTTTGAAGTTAACAAAAGTGACACCATTACAGTCACAGAAGAAAAAGGTGAGAATTGCTTTGGAGTTCTCTTTTTTCTCCTTCCCCTCTTTCCAAATTTTTGTGTGTATTTTTTCTAGAAATAGTGCCTTTGTTCCTGCAATCTCTCCATGCAATAAGGAACAGCAACCTTTCATTAGTGTTTTCCCAACCTGAAGGCAGCGAAATTTATGCAGTTCAGTTGCAGGTCATGTTATATGTCACCTGGAGTACTTGTTGGATTACCATATGCAAACATTATACATATATTGTGTGTGTGTGTGTGAATAGCTTATTCTGTTTCTTCCATTGCACTTAACTAACTGAAGATAACAGTCAAAATTCCCAGCAAGGGTGGAGAAGCTCGGTTTTCACCCCAAGACTGTACAAAATACTAGTAGAATGAGAAGAAAAAGAAAAAGAATTATAGAAATATAGCAAATTCTTGCCAGAAAGTAATTTCCAAAGGCCCAGATTTTCCTGAGCAGCTTTTAGCATGGAATATTTTAACCTGATTTGGTAACAGTTCATATAAAAGTCACTCCTGCAACCATCCTGGGAGGAGTGAAAAGGCAGCAGTGTGGTGATGTTCTGAGCTAATTACCACAAATCAGCTGTGCCAATACATTGAATAAAGACTCTTATAACAAGAACAAAAGGTATGTGAAAGGGTTGGTGAAAGACAGCTCTCAGCTATCCCTTTTAACTGTGTAAAATGGCCTTCTCGGTTTTACACTTAACTAATGAAAATGTTAAGAAGCTTCATTTTGGTTTGTATTCCCGTGAATTCTGACCCATTCTGGGTATTTTATTTTCATGCATTCAATTGTCCAGTTCTTTCTTCTAACTTGGAGTATTCCTTCATGCACAGAAAAACAGATCACTGTGGAATGACAAATTAGTAGCAATTGTAAATATCTGCTGAGAAGCACAGGGACAAGACATGAGTGTTTAACACATTCTTTGCCTCTGTCTTCAATGTGAACCAAGGGGTCTTAATACCCTGAGCTGGAGAACCATGACTGTGAGAACGATCAACTCCCAGTTAACAGGAAGTTGTGCAGGATCTGCAGCTCTAGTTGAACATCTATGAATCTGTGGGGTCTAATGGGCTTCCTCAAGGAATTAGATGATGTCATGGCAAAATCTGTCTTGATTTTTAAGCAGTCTTGGGAATCCAGAGACCTCCCACCTGATTTGAGCTGATGAACATTGTTCCAGTGTTCAAAAGAGGCAGGAAAGAGGACCAGGGAAAATATGGGCCTGTCAATTTCACTTCAGTGTTCAGTAAAATTATAGAAAGACTATTTTGGGAGGTATTGAGAAAGAAGAGCAATGCAGTCACTGGCTTCATGAGGGGAAAGTTCTGTTTGTCAAACCTGATTTCCTTGTGTGACAAGGTAACACACCTACCTGATCAAGGGAAGCCAGCTGATGCAACCTTTTTGGATTTCAGTAAAGCTTTCTATACTAGCCCTCCATTACTGGAAAGCCCTTCTGGAGAAAATGTCCAGATCATAGCTGAATAACCACATTATATGATGGGTGAACAACTGGCTCAGGGGTCAGGCACAAAGGATTACAGTGAATGGGGTGACACCAGACTGGTGATCTGTCACTGGTGGGGTTCCACAGGGCTCCCTCCTCAACCCTGGGCTCTTCAACAGCTTCAAGAAGGACTTGGACAGACTCTGTGTTAACCAGCGACAGGACATGATGGAGTGGCCTAAAGCTGTGTCAGGTGAGATTTAGGTTGGATATAAGAAGAACGTTCTCCACCCAGGGGGAGAACAGGCTCCCCAGAGAAATGGTCACAGCACAAATCTTAGCAGAGCTCAAGAGAAATTTTGAAAATACTCTTGAGCTTGTGGTATGACTCTTGGGGATGGTGTTGTGTGGAGCTGGGAATTGGTCTCGATGATCCTTGAAGGGCCCTTCCACTCAGCATATTCAGTGATTCTGTGAAAGAGTGCTTGAATAGCAGTTCTGCATTTTTACATTATACCAATCTCTAACTGGCAAATGATGATGATGATGATGTGATTATACAGCATGTTTCAGCATGACAATTTGAATCTGGCTCCTTCCAGTCCTGCCAAATACTACCTTAATCACATTACCCTTCATGGCTTCTATCTGCCAGTTGCTCACTTTTACTACAACAAAACAGGTTCAAAACTGAGCCTAGATTGAAGTATATGGAAGACTTCATTTTTCTCCCCCAGATTTTTAATGAAATTCCTTTGAATTTATGGAATCACACACATTCTTACCCTGTGCTATTTAACATTTAGCATTTTGTGCAATGAGATATATATTCACATTAGTTTAGAATCTACTGTTATGTTTTAACTCAAGGCAAAAAGAGGAGACCAGAGAGGTTAACACATTGTGTATTTTTTTAAGAAGATTGAAACAATAGGTATAAGATTGTTCCCTGGTATAGCCACAGAAGTATCCACAGAATCTTCTGCAGTACTATTTTTTATCCATTGTTTGTCTACACAGGAAGTCAGTGTGAAGCAAGGTGGATAGGAATTTCCAGCTGCATATTACCTTTGTGCAATTCCTTTTATTGTCTGAAGATACAATTCCATACCTTATGTATGGTGTCTGTGTTTCTTCTTGAAAGACTTCTTATTTTTGTTAATCTGTCCAATAGCATGAGAGATGAAATATGATTGTCAGAGGTAGTTTAGTATCCTATTCATCTGCTTTGCTTTCTGCTGGGACTTTTGTTTTGTTTTGTTTTTTTAATTACACAACCTGATAATTACCACAACAAGACTGTTTAATATTTTTCAAATAAACCAAATTTTTAAACACATTTTTCATGTATTAGCCTTGGGCATTTAGCAATGAAAAACCATGCTATTTTTGACAAGGTGTGACTATTTATCAATTAGATGAATTACTGCAAGCAGCAGTTCTAGCTTCACCCTCCAAACTAAAAGGCAGAGTTCATGCATTGAAAAGGGGCTGCATTTAAGGTGACAAAGTAAGACTTAAATTACAATGATTTTGTAATCAGAGAAATGATGAACCCAAAACACTTGGTAGAATATCAGCAAGCAAGAATACTAAACTAATTTGAGAAGCAATCCAATGTAATGACATTTAGATGCCACATGATTTTGTGCAAATGTCCCCCAGCAGATGAGTACAGCAGTATGATAGTAAAATACTTCTGCTTCCAGGCATTTTATCTGGTACTTGGACTTCTCCTTCCCAGATATTTTCCTTGTGTCTGCTTTAGGTATTGACTGCTTGCTTCCTGTGTTTACTCATATCCTTTCCTTTTAGTTATATGCTTTCTCTTTATGGGTGAAACTCCTGCAGTCAGGATATGCTTCTTTACAGGAATAAAGGCATGGGAAAAATTATTTCAAATACTTTGATACAGTGTCTAGGAGCTACAATACTTAAAAGATATACTATTTATCAACACTCTAGATACCAGGTGCTGATTTTCAAGTCCCTCTTTAAAATCTTACCTCAGCAGTCATTAAGAGCCTGAAACTCTTACACAGAACTTCACATCTATAAACCTTTCCCTTTTAAAGGTATATTTTCCTGTGAGTGGCATATGAGTGTCCTAGTTTGAAAGGACAGGTGTCTGCCAGTAAAGGCAGAAGTTTCCCTTTGAAATGGAGACTTTAGTTCCACTCTCCCCAAGTATTATAATTGTTTAAATCAAGGACTCTGAGGCAGAGATAAGGGGGTAGGAATAACAGCTCTTTTACTAATATATCTAACTGTACAAGCAGAAAACAACAGCAGTTGTTAAAATTGCTAACAGAACAGAATAGATAACTCAGTGTCAGTCCCTTTAGATGCAAGCACGCAGTTTCTGTGCTTAGTCCCAGCCTGGAGCTGCCGAGGGCAGGCAGGAGTGCAGGTGGGAGGGGCGGCAGCAGCCACGCAGGTCTCAGGTGGGAACGGGCTGGAGGGGGCGGCTCCTCGCTCACCATTTGTGTCCTGGTGATCAGCTGTGTCCACAGAGGCAGGAGGCTGGAACGGGGCAGATGCAGGGCAGGTGTTCCGCTGCGGGGGCTGCAGATGGGACATCCTGCTCCGAGCTCGCTGGAAACACGAGTCCCCTCCGGAAGCATGAGAGGCCTCTGTGAGCCGCTGCCACCGACCTCTTTTGTCTAGAGTCGTCAAAGGTCCTGGGTGTAACCCAGCCAGCTCCATTGGCATGATAATGGGAAAAATTCTTTGAATTGACACAGTAATAGAAAAACACTCAACCCCCAACAATGAGTCAAGACTTAGAATCATAGAATATCTCAAGTTGGAAGGACCATATAGACCATTCAATCCAACCCCCTGCTTTTCACAGGACTACCTAAAACAAAACCATATGACAATGTTCAAGAGTTTCTTGAACAGGTTTCATATTGTGTCCACTTCTCCAGGGGCCTTTTCCAATACTCATCCTCTCACTGAAAAACCTGTTGCCTAATGTTCAGATGAAGCTTCCCCAGTGCATCTTCATTCTGTTTCTTTATGTCCTATCACTGGTCACCAGAGAGAGAGAGATCAGTATCTCCCCTTCTGAACCCCACTGCCCTCATTCATAAGCTTGGGAGTGGTGTATCCACATGTTGCTTCTGCACTAGTACTTGTAAGTAGCTGTCTCACAGTTTTAAGTTTTTTAAAGAAAAAACCTCTCTACAAACTCTGTCTCCCCACAATAATATCTTTGCCTATTGTCTGTGTTAAGGCACATCCAAGAGAAGCAGGAATATTAAAATTGTGTTTTGAGTTTGGTAAAAGCAGGCAATTGAGAAGGGCAAGAATCCAGCCTCTCTACTTGTCAGATTCCAGAGAATCTACTGCACTAGTAATTTATGCTCTTCCCCAGCATGGAATACAGTAGAGTCCGTTGCACAGTCTCTGTCTCTTGCATGCCAACAGCAATGAAAAACTTTTACTCCTTAGTATGTGATTAGTCTCCTGTGCCTTCTAAAGAGCTGAGTTTGTTTAACAGCATTACTTGAGTTCTGTTAGGAATTCAGGTCAGTAACAAAAATCCAAGGAAAACTAGGCTTGATTGAACCCAGTGTTCATAGATCTGTTGTTATCTAAATTCTTTCAGCATCCCTGCAGACTGTTCCCTGCAGACCGATTTAAAGAACTGTAGGGCAATGGATTTTTTTGGTATGCATTTGCAGTCTGTTAATTCTTAAAACCTGTAATGAGAATCAGAAAATCAGTGGAGCTGGAGGTGGCTGCCATAGACAATCACAAGAATGTTTCTCACTAGATAAGAACAATGACATTCTCAGAACTCATCTATTCGTATTTAAGAGAAAAAAAAAAAAAAAAGTAAGTGCAATCATTCCATAAATAGATTGTCTCTGATAGTTGCTGGTCCAGAATGATGACACATAAGCAAAAGGACTCAGGCTTCCTTGGGGAATATGTTTTTTTCCAACTATTTTCTTGGGAAACGGACACAGCACAGACAATACCTAGGTATATGCAACACATGAAGAAGCTAAACCTTGGTGTTCATATGAACAGAAGAAATAGGTTTATGTGGGTATGCATAACTGAACAGAAGGTTTTAAGTGTGAATCAAGATAACATTTAAGTTCTTTCAGATAAAAAAAGCCTTTGAGTCTCAGGTATTTATTGAGGTATTTCCAAAATGTCCACTAAATCCATTCTCTTCACATGCCATTCATGCTCTTACCCATTTTTGTTCTTTCAAGAAATTGTGCTGAGAATTAAGGTACCTATGTCTGTAATGCTCTGCATTAGAGGCTGCAGATTAAAGGTCCTTATGTTTGTTAGCAGGAATTTATTACTGTTTTTGCAGCTTGTAGTTTATATGCTGAATTTGCTGTTGTCTGACTTAGCAAAAATGTACTGATTTTTAATTATCTAGGGGAAGTCTTCACTTCAACCTTAGCCTTCTCACAGCTGTAGAAATCTGGCTACCAGCTGCTGGAAAATCACAGACAACAAATACAAGTCTTGAAACTGCAGAAGCAGCAGTTTCCTTTCCTGCCGTCCCTAACTGCAAATCACTATAATCAGTCCTTGTTTTTCAAAACATAAAAGGAGGTTTCAAAACCAATATAAATTATTCTCATTCCTACCTTTGACATCCCTGAGAAAACCTACCATTTTTTGACGTTTGCTTTGTTACTTGTATTAATTTTCTCCTACATTATAAGCTATATTAATTTCCTTTTATCTTTTTCCCAATGTAGTCAGCATCCTGTAGGAATATAGGATTGCCTTTTTTATTTCCTCTTTGGAGGTGGGATGGAGAGGAATAATTTTTTTTGTAGGAGAAAAATAAAATCAGTTAGACCCCTAGGAAATATGTTCTAATTAAAAGGTCTTCCAGCCTGGGGATTTAAAATGTGTTTGCTGTGGCGTTTGCTCTTTTCTACTGTCCCACTTACATTTCAAAACAGGACAGAAAAAGTGCATGGATATACTTTAAATTTGAAGCTTTCTATTAGGCAGCAGGAAAGTCAGAGAGAGATGAAGTGCCTCCTAGTGCAGCTTTAATCCCCGTCTTGCAATCTGACAACAACAAAACTTGGCTGATTCTTCACAATAAATTATTGATCTAAAAAAATATTCTAGTGATATTTCGTATTTTTTAAAATGCAGTGAGGAGTCAAACTGTCCCAAACTGCTTCAGAACATCATCCCAAATGTGACTGACTCTTTTGCAATCAGAATTTTGAGAAGGAACTTCTTCTCTTGCTGCCAGTCATTGAATATGCCTTTTGTCATGATTCCCTACAGACTTTTAAAACACTTGCCATCACATTTGGGAACATATGTTTTAGAATCACAGAGTTAATTGCTTGTCTAGCCTTTGCATTTCTCCATGGCACTCTGAACAGACTGTCTGTGAGTCAAGACCAGCAGTCATGGCAGTTAATCTTTCTACTGAGTCTGACAGGAGGAGTTATCCAATACTTGCTTGTGAGATGGTATTTGCTGATAGATTTTCAGTCAAGGGATCAGCAAATGAAAGCGAGTGAGAGAACCTCTGCAATTTCAGGCAGTCAAAGTCTGCAAATTTTTTACATGTCAGTCGGGAAGCATTACCACAGTTTCAATTAAAGATTCAACTGGATAACGAGCAAGTGACCTAAGACCCATTGGAGGCATCCTTTTGTGTAATTGCTGAGCTTTTTTAGAAAAACAGTGTTGATGTCAGACTGACCATTTCCATGCAAATAGATCTCCTTCTGAGGGAAGGTTGAAGGTCTGCTATTATTTTGAGGATGAAGTTTCTAAAGGTTAAGGGAGAGACACTTTTAAGTGCCCTTAAATTCTTTAAATTCTTTTTGGAAGTGTACATTTCCCTGGGGGAAAAAAAGTCAAAACTAAAGCCATAAAATCTGATTAAGAAGGAAAAGTATAAGGTGAATAGATCCCTAGATACTGCAGAAGTACATTAGGATTTGCACCAAGGCAATGCTGGTAAATTTTTCTTGGAAGGTAAATATGGGACACATGCATTTAGGGAAGGAAAAGAGTGTTTTGGATATGGGACTTGGATACTTGTTGGTGGTCAGAGTAAGCATGTTTGCCTCTGTGCAACAGAGGCACTGATACCCCTTTGAATCATTTATAGATTCATCCTTTTGTAAAATACTGACAAACAAATAATTTGTCAGTGGTTTTTAAAATAAATGTAGTTTTTATGGACAAATTGCATTTTTAAGCATTCCTTCTTTATTCTGTTGTTTACTTCTTTATTTGTTTTGAACTACAGCTTCTCCTTTTTGCTTAAGAAAAAACCGTGCCAGTACTGAATGCTCTTTCTTCCTTTTGTACAACAAAATTTTTACAGTGTTTCCTCTGCTTCTTATCTGGGGTTATTTTTCTTCAAATGCCCCTTACTGGGATGAAAAACCTTGTATCTGGTTCTGAATATAGATGATAATCTTACTTGCACGTTTTATACAACATCTTTCCCAGAGAACCCAAAACACTTTGCCACAAGAAATCATGAGGAACAGAGAGATTATCCTGACTGACACAGAATTGGTAAAAACATGAAACAAGACCTGTTATCATTTGACCATCAGTTTTGTATTGTAAGCACTGATTCAGACAGTGCTAGTCCTTTCTTTTCTGGGAACTGCTCTTTATGGTTTAAAAGCTGATTCTGTCACACATACTTGTCTGTGATGAAGGTCTGGTTTTCATATTACAGACTCATTTTACATTACATTGCTGAAGGAGAAAGTTACATAAAGTGCTCGTTCATACATGGGAAATGCCCATGGATTTTTATCCACCACTGTGCTTGTGATTAGAGCGATATATTTTGAGACTAGATAGAAAACAGAAATATTCCATTCTGTAGGAATTAATGTATTTTTATTTTTTAACTTTTTGGTGAAAATTATTAGTGTGAACATTATTCAGAAGAGTATTATATCTATGTGTACTCTGTATCTGCATGCCTGACACTGGTTCTCAGCATGAAGAAGAGGTCATAGATATCTACAAGGTATCTTAACTACTCACATAAAGAAACTGTCAGTAGAGTACCTTGTCTTCATCCTGTACATGTGGTGTCATTGCAGCAAGCAGTGTTACCTGCTAGTTATGGGTTATGTTTTGACTAGCTCCTCTTCCTACCCCCCACCATGGAGCTGCCGGCCCCTCCCCCAGGCTGTTTTATCTAGGCGGGTGTTTTTCTGCTTTAGGGGCTTTTCGCTGCGGCTCCTAGCTGCTTTCGCTGCTGCTCGCTGCTTTCGCTGCTGCTCGCTGCTTTAGCTGCGCTCCCCCCCCCTCCCCTCCGCTGCTTCAGCTGCTTTTCCCCCGGCTGCCTAAACTCCCCCTCTCCTTCTCCCCCCTCCTCATCCCTAAGATTTGCACCGGCTCCAGAGGACACGGATCTGAACTTCGGAGACCACCTCTGGAAGTCTGCCAAAGAAGCTCTGCTGCCCTTCCCGGCGAAGATCTGCCGAGTTCATCTCATCTGGGTCTGTGCTGGGAAGAGTTTCTTTTGTATTTTGTTAATAAAAAGTTTTTTCCACTTTCCCCTGAAGAAAATTCTTTCCGAGCTTGGTGAAGGAAGGAATTGTAAGGGGAGGGAGGGGGCCCTTTGGAGGTCTTTTTCCCCAAATTTGTCCTAAACTTGGACAAATTAATTTGGTGGCCCATACGGGGAAACCAGAAAAAGTGGAAAAAACTTTATTCTAATAATATTTTGTTTTCAACTGTTGGTATTGTTATGTCTATTGAATCCAGAATGTCTTTTGTTGTGGGAGCCTGCCTGTATGTGTGGTCATTAGGTTTCTTTGAAGTGTTAATACCGTTGTGGTCGTTGGGCTTGTTTACTTATCCGGAGATAGCTCCGGTGTTGTCTTTAATACGAAGTTTTTGTATTAAAGGGGTATTAACAAAAATATTCATCGGGCTAGGCTTGGTGATAATGGCATACAGGAGATTTATAAGAATGTTAGAATCTGCTTCAGGAACATATAAATAATGGCTTGTGTTATTTATTAGAGGAGAAACAGGAAAAGAGGATTTTCTGCCTTTATTTCCTTTCCTCTCCTCTGAATTAGTTACATCTGTAATAGAAAATATTCAGATCTCTCTGAATATTAAGGACATTATCTTTTTGGCAGTTAATTTGGTAAGTCTTTGTTGCACCATTTGCAGTTTATACAAAATTAAGGCCGAGATTTCTAACGGGGCTGGGAGGACTCCTGATTTGGGAGTCAAGCTGGGCAGGAGGAATCTTGAGTGGAATGGCAAATGGGAGAAAATGGGCCAGATTTTAAAGGAGTTTTCTGACCCCATAATTTGGGAATTCCCATCAGAACAGATTCAAAATCCGATTGAGGTTGCAAGGTACTTAAAGGGGAAATGCCAGGATGGTTCTAAAGAGAAAAATCATCGGAGACTCAGGGAGGAGATTAAGGAGGACCTCCTCCAAATTTCAGCTGTACAGATTAGAAACCCTGGTACCCAACACAGACGTTCCCCCAGTTGGGAGAGGAGGTACACTCCCCGAGCTGAATTGTGGTTTTTCTTGCGAGATTCTGGAGAGAACATGAGAAGATGGGATGGGAAGCCTACGGCTGCTCTGGCAAAACGAGTGTGGGATTTGAAGGAAGGAAAGATTGAAAGAGGAAGTTCCACCAAAAGGAAAGCCGCTCCTGTTTCTCGCAGCCAAAGTGCTGAACGTGATACTGATAGTGACATGTCTGATCCTCTTGAGGGAACTTCTAAGATGCATGCTCCAGAAAAGAAGGAGAAACAGGCTTAGAGGGGCCCTGCCTCTAGCCAGGGTGAGGAGAGGGAAAATCGTGGTTTTTGGACTGTGTGGATTCGATGGCCTGGCACTTCGAAACCACGGAAATATAAAGCTTTAGTAGACACAGGTGCACAGTGTACGATACTTCCATCAAGACATGTGGGAGCAGAATCTGTTTCAATTGTTGGTGTGACAGGTGGATCGCAGGACTTCACCCTGGTGGAAGCGTAAGTAAGTTTAACTGGAAAGGATTGGAAGAAACATCTTATTGTGACTGGTCCAGAGGCCCCATGTATTTTGGGCATAGATTACCTTCGGAGTGGGTATTTTAAGGACCCAAAAGGACTAAGATGGGCATTTGGAATTGCAGCTCTGATGGCAGAGCTCATCCGGCAATTGAACACCTTGCCTGGACTATCTAAGAATCCAATTACAGTAGGACTTCTGCAGGGAGAAGAACAACAAGTACCAATTGCCACTTCAATAGTACACCGCCGGCAGTACAGAACAACGCGAGATGCTGTGATTCCTATTCATAAGATGATCCGAGAGCTGGAGAGCCAAGGGGTGGTTAGTAAAACCCACTCACCCTTTAACAGCCCCATTTGGCCTGTGCGTAAATCTGATGGGGAATGGAGACTGACTGTGGACTATCGGGCATTGAATGAAGTGACTCCACCGCTGAGCGCTGCCGTACCGGACATGCTGGAACTCCAGTACGAGCTGGAGTCCAAGGCAGCAAGGTGGTATGCCACCATTGACATAGCAAATGCATTTTTCTCCATTCCTTTGGCAGCAGAATGTAGGCCTCAGTTTGCTTTCACCTGGAGGGGCGTGCAGTACACCTGGAACCGACTACCCCAGGGGTGGAAGCACAGTCCTACCATCTGTCATGGACTGATCCAGGCTCCACTGGAAAAGGGTGAAGCTCCGGAACATCTACAATATATTGATGATATCATCATATGGGGAAACACAGCAGCAGAAGTGTTTGAGAAAGGAGAAAAAATTATTCAAATTCTCCTGGAAGCCGGCTTTGCCATCAAGAAGAGTAAAGTTAAAGGACCTGCTCAGGAGATTCAGTTCCTGGGAGTGAAGTGGCAAGATGGACGGCATCAGATTCCTACTGATGTTATTAACAAGATTACAGCTATGTCCCCACCTACTAACAAGAAGGAGACACAAGTTTTCTAGGTGCCATTGGTTTTTGGAGAATGCACGTTCCTGAGTACAGCCAGATTGTGAGCCCTCTTTACCTTATTACCCCCAAGAAGAATGATTTCCACTGGGGCCCTGAACAGCAGCAAGCCTTTGCTCAGATTAAACAGGAGATTGCCCATGCAGTAGCCCTTGGCCCAGTCAGGAGGGGACCAGATGTGAAGAACGTACTTTACTCAGCAGCTGGGAGCCATGGTTTGTCTTGGAGCCTTTGGCAGAAGGTGCCAGACGAGACCCAAGGCCGACCCCTGGGATTTTGGAGCAGAAGTTACAGAGGGTCCGAAGGTAATTACACTCCCACAGAGAAGGAAATCTATGAAGGAGTTCAAGCTGCCTCAGAGGTGATTGGCACAGAAGCACAGCTTCTCCTGGCACCCTGACTGCCAGTGCTGGGGTGGATGTTCAAAGGAAAGGTTCCCTCTACTCACCACGCCACTGACACCACATGGAGCAAGTGGATTGCCCTCATCACGCAGAGCGCCTGTATTGGTAACCCAAATCGCCCTGGGATTTTGTAGATAATTACAAACTGGCCAGAAGGTGAAGATTTTGGTCTCGCTGATGAAGAGGAGCAGAAGCAAGTGACCCGGGCTGAAGAAGCTCCACCATACAACCAGCTGCCAGCAGATGAAACACGCTACGCCCTTTTCACCGACGGTTCCTGCCGCATTGTGGGGATGAACCAGAAGTGGAAAGCTGCCGTATGGAGCCCCACACGACAGGTTGCACAAGCTACCGAAGAAGAAGGTGGATCGAGTCAACTTGCGGAACTCAAAGCTGTTCAGCTGGCCTTGGACATTGCTGAGAGAGAGAAATGGCCAAAGCTCTACCTTTACGCTGATGCGTGGATGGTAGCCAATGCTCTGTGGGGTTGGCTGGAAAGGTGGAAAAAGGCTGACTGGCAATGTAGAGGAAAACCAGTCTGGGCTGCTGATGAGTGGAAAGACATTGCCACTCAGGTAGAGAAGCTACCCATGAAAGTCCATCATGTGGATGCCCATATTCCCAAGAGTCGGGCTAATGAAGAACATAGGCACAACAAGCAGGTAGATCAGGCTGCTAAGATAGGGGGGTTGGAAATAGATTTGGATTGGGAACATAAGGGAGAGTTGTTCCTGGCTCGATGGGCCCATGATGCCTCAGGCCATCAGGGTAGGGATGCCACCTATAAGTGGGCACGAGACCGAGGGGTGGATCTTACCATGGACAGCATTACCCAAGTCATCCATGACTGTGACACTTGCGCTGCCATTAAGCAGGCCAAGCGGGCAAAACCCCTCTGGTATGGTGGACGGTGGTCCAAGTGCAAGTATGGGGAGGCCTGGCAGGTTGACTACATCACACTGCCTCAGACCCGCCAGGGAAAACGTTATGTGCTGACCATGGTGGAAGCCACCACTGGATGGTTGGAGACCTACCCTGTTTCCCATGCTACTGCCCGCAACACCATCCTGGGCCTGGAAAAGCAGGTCCTTTGGGGGCATGGTACCCCTGAGAGGATTGAGTCAGACAATGGGACTCATTTTAAAAATAACCTTGTCAACACCTGGGCTAGGGAACATGGTATTGAGTGGGTGTACCATATCCCTTACCATGCACCAGCTGCAGGTAAAGTGGAGAGGTACAATGGATTGTTGAAGACCACCTTAAAGGCATTGCGTGGGGGATCTCTCAAAAACTGGGAGCAGCACCTGGCAAAAGCCACTTGGTTAGTCAACACTCGAGGTTCCACCAACCGAGCAGGTCCCGCCCAGTCTGAAGGCCTTAATGTAGTAGATGGAGACAAAGTCCCAGTGGCCCATGTCAGTGGGTTGCTAGGGAAGACAGTATGGATTCGTCCTGCCTCGAGTACAGGCAAACCCATTCGTGGGATTGCCTTTGCTCAAGGACCAGGATGTACTTGGTGGATAATGCAGAAGGATGGAACAACCTGCTGTGTACCTCAGGGAGATCTGATTATAGGATAAATTGTACACAAATATTACTGTTGAGTGTCACTACCATTGTATGCCAGATTTTATGAACAGAAGGAAATGTGTAAGTGACAAAGGCCTGAGCAAGTGAGAAGGAGGAAATGTGTAAGTGTTGAAGGTTTGAGCAAGTCAGAAAAAGTTTTCATATTGTGCTTAGTAAGTGTGTATCCCAATCGAGTGTCAATGATCACGATATGGGAGAAGGGGTGGAATATTATGGGTTATGTTTTGACTAGCTCCTCTTCCTACCCCCCACCATGGAGCTGCCGGCCCCTCCCCCAGGCTGTTTTATCTAGGCGGGTGTTTTTCTACTTTAGGGGCTTTTCGCTGTGGCTCCTAGCTGCTTTCGCTGCTGCTCGCTGCTTTCGCTGCTGCTTCTGCTGCTTTAGCTGCGCTCCCCCCCCCTCCCCTCCGCTGCTTCAGCTGCTTTCCCCCCGGCTGCCTAAACTCCCCCTCTCCCTCTCCCCCCTCCTCATCCCTAAGATTTGCACCGGCTCCAGAGGAAACGGATCTGAACTTCGGAGACCACCTCTGGAAGTCTGCCAAAGAAGCTCTGCTGCCCTTCCCGGCGAAGATCTGCCGAGTTCATTTCATCTGGGTCTGTGCTGGGAAGAGTTTCTTTTGTATTTTGTTAATAAAAAGTTTTTTCCACTTTCCCCTGAAGAAAATTCTTTCCGAGCTTGGTGAAGGAAGGAATTGTAAGGGGAGGGAGGGGGCCCTTTGGAGGTCTTTTTCCCCAAATTTGTCCTAAACTGCTCAGTTCCCCTCAACCTTGGGGTGAGCTTTGCAGTTTCTGTAATTTTAAACTGGCCACCAGCTAAACCCACAGCACCCCATTTGCCACAACCCCAAAACAGTATTGGGAGGCAGAGCAATTCCTGTGGAATTTCAGTAGATTTATCTGCTCCCTCTGATAGTCTCCATCTGCTATATGTGTTACAAGGAAACAGATGAGGAGACTAGAAATATCGGAAAGTCTAGCATACAGTTGTGATCTGAATACTGTGGTTATGACATGACAAACATTTGAAATTCCTTTGGGCCTGAGGAGCAGCAAGGAAAATAAAAAGCAACAAAGTTTAGTGAAATTGTATTTTTTTCTTTCTCCTGCTTTATGAGAAACACCTCACTGACAATTGGAAAACAGTACTGACAGTCATATTTTTGGCCCACAGTGAAGTGACTTGCTTAAAATATAGAAATTCTTGAGGGGAAAGGACCATTATCCCTTTGGAGAGAGGGCACTGATAAGAAACTCTATCACAAGAACATGATTAAGGAGGGGAATGAGTTGTTCAAGAGATAAAGGAAAAGCAAGCAGATAGAATTTGGGAAGAGATGAATGCACCACTTCTGCTTTTTGTGCTGGTTTTTTTTTCCCATGTCCCCTTTATTGCAGTTCCTCATAGCCAGCCATGTCTAGCTATCAGTTTGAGGGTCCAGCCAGACAGGTCATTTGCAAGTTGGCAACACAGGTATAGTGATTGCAACCTCATGGTCACTGTGGATGTGCTCATGTGGGGAGTAGGAGAAATTGTATTTCTCCAGAAAAATATTTACCTACAGAGAAAAAATGGTGTAGTGGAAGGACTGGGACAGCAGAAGCAGCCTGAAGTTAAAGCTGAGATCATAATTTTCCCTGTAAACATTAGCTGTTTTTTTTTTTTCCCTTCCAGAAATACAAAAAAAAAAAAATTTCCTCTGACTAAAATTTGGCAAAGCTCAGAGGGAAGAAGGCCCTAGTGGACATGTTTCTAACCTGGCTGTTCCGGTATCTATCAAAGCTCAGATTTTCTCTTTGTGATTGAGACTAGGAGCTCAATTTGGATCTGTCCTTATGCAGAACACCCTGAATACTGTAATCTTAGACACTTCCATAGTAACTACGGAAAGCACATCCCCATCCATCCAGCCAATCATAGTCCAGTGCTAATAATTCTAAGCTCCCTGCAATCTCTTTAAGGAAAGAAAGGCTTTCTGCTGCTTTTGCTCTTCTTCTTCTTTTTTTTTTTTTTCAAACGAGTAAGGTGTTTGCAGCATTTTTATACTCAAGCACAAAGCTAGTGCTTGAGCTCTAGCAATCTGCAGGTATAGCCAGAGCCATGATGTGAACTTGAGCAGGAGCTACACACCAGCTGTTGGGTTGAGTCTGTGCCACACAACATGAGAAGACAACTGCAGCCTGTGATGCTCATGGGACTGCTGTCTCGCTGTCTTGACATGTAGAATTCCACCACATATCACCCATTTTTTGGTCTGGCACTGTAGCCTGCCCTCTGCTTTCACAACCCACATTTATTTTAGTAAAAAAAGAGCTTTAAAATACTGTAAATTGAAATAAAGTGTCTCCTCTTTTCTTATTTTATTTTGTTTGGGAGATGTCTGTGAAACAAAACACCAGCTCCTGCTTTGGCATTGCTGACCTGCAGCAGCCTTGTTCCCTACACACAGGATCTCTGTCAGACTCTGACTTTGAGAAGTATGAAATTTGGATTGTTAAAACAGCTGGGTTTCACAGCTTCATACTATTTCCCACAGACAATAAATGGTTGTTGGTATTTATATATCTAAGGACTTGTACCAGCTTTGGAATTTTTTTCCAACAATAATAATTTTGTAACAAAACCACTCCTTTTCCTATTGAGAAACAAAATTTTGCAAAAGGGTTCCTGAAATACACATAAATAGGCATTTTTCAGGCACAACCTATGAAAGTCCAGTGATTTAAACCCGTCTTTTCTTTTCACAGTTTCCCCCTTGTAAGGGAAGAGCTGGAGATATGGGAAGGTATTCTGTCAGAATCTCATAGTACTGACTCTGAACATTAACTTCACATCCAAAGACAGGCCCTCTGTTCCACTGGGATTTTAATAGATGTTCTCTAAGGCATTTAGGTGCTAGCTGTTCTTCTGGGGGTAGGGGAACACTCATAAACATCTGGCTACCTACACACTTACAAACTAGGTTTCTTGAAAACAGAGATGTCTGAAGATGTTTTGGTGGACAGAATAGTCGAGGGCAATCACTCTTCTCTTTTACTGTGAGTAAGTTTTAGAGAACTGGAAACAAGGTAATGGAAAAGCCACTGCACCCCATAGAAAACTGAATGCCTAGAAAGCTCTGGCATTACAAATGAAGAATGACTTCTTACTTACCCTCCATCAGGAAAACTTCAAAGAACAGTCTAGAATATGTAAGCCAAAGCACATCCATAAAAAGAGCAATTCCCTTTATCTCTAACAGGATTGTTAATGTGTAAGCCATAGAAATGTTTACTTAGCAGTGATTTAAAAAAAAATATTTCTTGATTATTGGCCCTCCGTTGTCCCTTTGATCTATATATATTTAAATATATATATACATGTAGATGAGTTAAACAGTGGATACAATCACAGATTTGTGTCCTTCTCTAGCTTTGCTTGCAATATTTATACAACTTCCTTTGCCGTGTGTTTGATTGCACAATATTGTAGTATATTTTCATTGCACATCATATATGACGTGGAAGTTCACTTAATAAAGCTCATTTGCTAGAGGGAGGCTTACAAGTCACCTTTAAAAGATCTGAACAGGGCAGGTACTGTTAAAGCACAAAATAGAAGGAAGAATTTGTGAGCAGAGTGCAAGAAGAACAGTCGCTATAAAACTGTTCCACAGGTCTTCAGGTTTCACCTCCCTAGGGTGAGTGTTATGCCCTCTCTGTCTCTCTTTCTCCTCTGTGCAACATGGATGGTAATAACTGTTTTTCCTCTGAGATCCTGGCATTCCCTTCCATGTAGTTTTTTCAAGTGGAAATACCAGCCTGGGGATACTAGCATCATCTTTATTTTTTTGGTGCTGGAGGTCTGGCAACAGTAAGCAGCTGGTGAGCCCACTAGCTGCAGTGGACAAGCTCTAAAAGGGGAAACAGATTTGGGGTAGGGTATGTGGTACAAAACTGTCAAAGGCAGCACTGCAGACCTTCTTGTTTAGGATATGCAGGCGCATTACATAGGTATATGTTCTGCCATTTAGAAACACAGATCACTGAATTTTCTGCAACCTGAAAAGACAAAAATTTTTAGGAAAATCCCATTTACAGCTACAAGTTATCTTGTGCAGACATTCATACCTCTAAAGCAATTCTTCTAAGACAAACCCTGGGCCAGGCCCCAAGGCTAGAGTTTTTTTCCCTTCAGAGGCACTGTTCCAATGAAAGCTCAGGTCCATAAAATGCATGCCTGCAGTCCTGTAGGGCAACTAGTGTAGGCCAGTAGGGCCAGATCAATCATACCAGCTTTGCTGCAAAGTAGCTCTACTGTAAGAGGGTCAGTTCTTCCACACAACCCTCACACCACATGCACACTCTACCTTCCCCCTGCATCTGCTCCCCCTGACCAGGCACCAGGCTTGGTCTAGGAGCAGCAATTCTCCAACAAACATGTTCCAACCTGTTTGAGCTATATTGAGTGGAATTCCCATTCTTCCTTAGGGTTATTTTTATTTTTATTAATTTTATCCTAGCATAATGAAATAGTATTTTCTGAGACCTAAAAATCCTTGTATCTGAGATGTCTATTATTTGAGATGTCTATTCAGCCTTCCCCCCCCACTTTTTTTTTTTTTTTTTAATAATTATTATGATAATTTTGTTTTAATTCAGTTCAAGAAATATGACTGGGTGAGAAAACCAAGAAAATTCACAGAATGACATCCTGCTTAATCCTGTTTCACCTAAAAGCCTCCTCAGGAGTGAGGTAAATAGGTTCAGCAGCCATAAAATTAAGGGTTACAAATAGTTTTAAAAGTTGTTAAAATGTTAAGCAACTTATTGTTCTTGATATGCATGTTCTGTATCCCCAAGTTGGCCATCTGTTTGTATTTTCCCAAACAATCCCAGTTCTAGTTCAATCACTTCCTACTTCTGCCCTGTCCCTCACTTCGCTTCCGGCCGCCTGCTGCTGCCCCCTGTCAATCAAAAGACACTGCCCCATATGCAAAGTTTCCAGAGTTCCCAAGAAACACCTCTTCAGTGGAAGTCCTAACTACCCATGAACTAAGGAGCTGTTGAGAAGAGTGGCACCCCTGGACCAACGAGCCCCAATCGAGTTCTGGACGTGCCTGTGAGGTTGGAACTCCCTTTCCTGCCCTCGGACAGGACTGCACAAGAACCTCATTCTAGCGTCGCCTAGGCAAGCAGCAGCAGGTGTCGGCCCCTGGCGACCCCCCCCCCAATTCTTCAATAAAAGCGCTGCTATTTAATAAAGGCTTTGGCCCTGCTCCATTTATTACAAGGAGAGGAGTGGGGTTTGTCTTCTTCAAATGCTGCTAAGCTTTCTACAGCATCAAGATTAAGGGCACATTTATTGTACCTTCGTCAGTTCATCCAGCATCATACAGAAGCTGTTAACTCTTTTTAAGCAATCTGAAAACAGAAGGCAGTATGGGTTTGGTTTTTGGGGCTGCCTTGTACAATTTCCTTAGACCTCAACCCACATTCAGTAGTATCTGGCAACAGAACTGGTCATTTCTAGAAACCCCACTCATGTGATTCCCTTTGCTGACTATAGCCTTTGTTCTACCACTCTGTGGCTGAACATCACACCATGCTGCCTGTCCCCAGAAGCTCTGAAAGCAGGGCAGGCAGTGCAGAGGAGCCGTGCGCAGTGCGCTGTCACCAGCCAGGCCCAGCTCTGCCTGCAGCTGTGTCCCGGCCTCTGCGGGCCCGGCTTCCAGGCAGGAGCCTGAGCTCTGCTGCACAAACGGGCCTTTCTCTCTGGGACAACACCACCCAGAGCCAGCATGCCTTTGGAGGGAAACGTCCTAGGAAAGGAGAAAGAAAGATGAAGGACAGAGAGATGCTTTAAGGGACCTTGGCTGGGCCCTCTCGGTCTCCTCCGTGCCAGCGAGTGCGCTGCCCTCACCCTGCGAGTGCAACTCACAGCCACACCACACCCAGGGAGCCAGCCGTGCCCAGTGGGTGTTTTCTGGGTCACAGCAGGGCCTGAAGAGGCCCCATTGCACCTGCAGAGCACCTCTGGGCCAGGAACTCCACCTTTACAATGAGATTTGCCCGCATCTTCCTGCTTCCTGAATGGCTCCTTTCTAGGCTGCGTTATGGTCCCCTGAGCTGCTGCCCTGTGTGTAGGTGAGCCAGGGCCATCCCTGGCTCCTGGCTCATCCCTCCCTGAACACTTCTATGGTTTGTCATCTGCCCTGGTTCTTTCTGCAGCACCTTTCCCCTGTGATCTCCAGGAACAAAGTGAGGAGTGGGGAGTGCTCAGGTCTGCTGTTCTGCAGAACCAGGGGGAGGTGTTGAGGGTCTGGCAGCAGAACTGCTGCTGGCTCAGGGTGTTTGCATTAGGAAAACCAAGGTAATATCTGCAGAAAAAGATTTACAGTCCAAAACTTTGTCAGCAACAATTGTTTCCTAGATTTGATGAAGGACAAAAAAGATGGTCAGTTTGGAGAGTTGTGGACTTTTTAGTTGTATTTTGCATTGGCTTGGGAAAAGATGCTGAAAAGAAAAACAGAAAACTGTAAACTTTTGAGACATGCTGTATTTTAAAATGTCTGAACTCTTCTGAGTAGCAATTCATTGAGTGTTTTATAAAGGTTAACACTATAATCTGTAAATGGCATGGAGAGATTGTGCAAATTCCATGTTATAACACTGTGTTATGTGTAGAAGATGATCAGTCCTCATTTAAGGCAGAGCATATAGACAGAGAACCAAGAATATGCTGCTGTAGTCGTAGACTTCTTTTTCCTGAAGATCTTCAGGTGAATAGAATGAACTGAGCAAGCTCCAGCTGCATCAAGGCGCTTGACTGTGATAGATATGTTGAATGGAAGAGATCAAACCAATGAGGTGTTTTACAAAGACAGAAATTGGTGGGATTCCTTAAATCCTATTTCCAATCAACAGAAAGACATATCTTTATTTTGTCTTTGGTAGATGGGGTCTGATCATCTGATGGTCTGATGAGGTCTGAGGTCAGATCCCTACGAGGCTGTTTCTGATTAATTGCTTTTCAGTTCAGACCTGCACAGGTCTCAAAACAGTACACAGAGGGGTAAATACAAATAGTTTCAAATAGTTTTGATGGGTGGGAAGGATCATGGGTCAAATACCACAACACATGAGGTACCAGCCAGCCCATTTCTGGAAGGATTTATGTTGTTACTGCTGCTGCAGAGGCAACTGGCTTGACCACTAGAGATGCAACATGACAGACATTTATTAGATATACAAGTTATGTTTTCAACTCAGAAGAAATAAAAAGAATAAAAAAAAAAACCAGAAAAGACCATTTGTGCTTTCTCCACCACTGTACTAGTCCCAGTAAATAACTTTTTAGTTCCTTACTGAACCTCAGCTGCTACTTCAGGATTGTGTTGTTTATTCAGGACTGGAGTATTTTGACCAGCAGTGAAATCAAAAGCGTCAATATTTTTCTATGGTAATTATCCATCTCTTAGAAGTCTGGTAGCAGAAAGACCAAAGAGAGGCATTCACAAAGCAAAATCATTATTTGAAAAGTATTGAAAGATACAGAATTTTAAAAATGTTTACCTGATAAAGCCACTTCACAGTGCATTGCCTTCCTCTATAATACTGTGGATAAACTGTAATTCTGTCAATAAAATATATATGTGTACTTGAAGAAAGTGAAATAAGTTTTATTGCACAAATTGTTCCCAGAAGCAAAAAAATGCTTCTGTTTAACAGGGTGCTTTAACAGCTACCTGTGCTAGGGAGAGGGACATTTGAAAGAGCTTTGATCCTCTGGAAATAATATTTTACATTTTCTTTTACAACATGAGAGAGTTTGTAGTGTCAAACCTGTGCAAGATGTGATTTCACTGGTGTACTACATTCCTGTGAAGACTTCAAAAGTACTGAATGTAAAAGCTCCTTGAGAATGTTTGTCATGAGATGAGTACGAATAAATATTCCAGCTATATTTCAAGCTCATGATGATCTAATCCAAGCAAAAAGGTAGAAAGTCTACAGGTGGAATCTCAGTTATCAGCTGTTCTAGTTCTATGGCTACTACTCTTTCCAGATAGATTTATAAGCAATATTTAACAAAGATTTTTGACCAGAAATAATTCTAATTATTCTCCAGGCAAATGGTAATAGTGAATTACTGTTTCTTTTAGGATCAGCTCTGTAATTTACCTACCTTCTTAGAGTGGAAAGGTGTAACCATAAGGAAATAAAAACAGCCCAAACAAAAAATTTATTAGTTCCTGGAGTGATAATAGAAAACATTGGTTTTTACTGAAGTGATATTAATTATTAAAATGTTATATTACAAAGTAGCAAACATTGTATCTGTTATTCTGTTAACAGAAATACTCATATGAAACTCATATGAAAAAAGTATTCATTTAAATAATTTCTTAGAACAGTTCTGTCAGAATGAAAAAATCCTTCTTATACATTCACTAGTGTTTACTTATAATTCTATTCTTTTTGATTATTAATTACAGAGATATAGGAAACTTGCACCAAATACTTTTTCCATTTTTTAAGTCTCAAATTAAATAAAAGTTTGATGGAATGAAAACCTATAACACCTAACCCTAGAAATAAGTACTTCCAACAAACAAACCACATTTTATTTTTCTAGAGTTTTAATAGCTGAAGTCAAAATTTTTCTGTGATCCTAAATAAGTATTGACCAGATCATGGATTTTTTTCCTTTATTGTATGAATGTAAAGTGGATTTGTTTCTTTCAGTCCTTAGATTGTTCATATGTTTCCTTTTGACAGAAAATGCAGAAATGACATGCGATTGAAGAGGATGCTATGAAAAATCCTGTGTAGATCCGAAATGCTTGCTAGTGATGCAGTCAAATTGAACACTAGCAGGAATATACTAACAAAATAGCAAATCTCATAACCTCAAACACAGATATTATCCCAAGAAAAATGTTTCTCTATTTCATATCTAGCTAGTTGCTAAATAACTTAATATAATCAGCACAAAAAAAAAAAAAAAAAAAAAAAAAAAAAAAAAGTTACTTGCTTTTCACTTTTTGTTGTGGTTAATTTTAGAAAATACTGGGAAAAATTTGCTCAATGTCTAGGGAGCAGCCCCAGCCAAAACCAACCAGATTCGCAGGCAGCTCTGGGTAATGTACCGTAGCTTGAGCTCGGGCTAAAGCTGGGCACAACAGTGCCTATAAATGTACAGTCTACTGGTCATATAAGAGGGAGTGGCCCCTGTTCCAAAACTGGCCTGTCTTTGCTAGCTGGTTTCCAAACAGCATCCATCACAGAACATTCTATGGGTCAGCAGTTTGCTCCCTCGAGGGGCTTCCTTGCAATTCATCACACTTCATTTTGGATAGCTTTTCCTGTTTCCAAACAGTCAGGTGACTCAACCACATGTCTTGTGAGGATAAGGAGAGAAATATGCTGAGGAAAAACAAAAGCCGCTTACATGCGGCAGCTAACCAGAAAGTAACTCCTTATGCTGTGCTGTTAGGAGTCCATAAAAAAAAAATCATCTTAAATCAGTCTTAGTGACCAAGCTTATGCTGTCTCATGAATCAAAACTCCGAATAAAAATCAAATTCCTATTCCAATATGAATATTCCTATCTTCCTATATGTATTCCAACAGCTTATTCAAATTCTCAGCTCTAGCCTATTCCAATGCTCTGCCTAAATATGTTTAGAAACTAAAATCTACTTCCTCTCTCATAAGAATTAGGATTAATAGGGAGATCAGGAAAACTTAAGGCACCCACTGAGTAGTCAGAGTAAAACAAAATACTTGTCCTTTGCAGAAGTTATGGAAGTTTAAAACAAAAATATTCACTGATTCAGCAATAACACTCCATGTGATGGTTTTTCAGTGTGGTTTGTGTAAAAAGGTTACACATTATCACCTGATAGCTGTCAGCAGACTAAGCATTAGTATAAAAGATGTGAAGTATCTAATTTACGTTGTGGATGACCTCTGGAGGCTTTGAGATTTTAGCTCTGTGAATAGCCAAAAAATGTCTGTGGTTTCCAATTTCATTGAACTGGCTGATGGGAGAGGCTCGACAGATGTGCTCTTTAATCTTCCTTTTTTAGTATTACATTGTGTAATATTGGCTAACTCAGCTGGTTCACAGCTGATTTTTCCAAGTTTCTGGAAAGGGGAAGGACACCAAAAGTTGGAGTTTTCTTGTTTTATTTTGCTCTAATTGTGTTTTGGTCACACTCTAGCTGTGTTTTGGAGCATATTGACTGGTCTGTTCCCATTTCGGGTCATGCACAGGAGATCAGTATCTGCAATGAGTGATTTTTATTTTTTAAAAGTATTAATTGTAACACAATCAAGACTAAGGAATTTCTTCAGAAATGTGAAATGAAAGGGGAAAAAAATAATGAAAAGACATAGAAGGAAAGTAAAGCAAATTATTCCCTTAAATATGTAATTCAGGACTAACTACCTGCTGACATCTGTAGTGGTAGATATCCGAAACTCCATGTGTTTTGGGCAGAGTCTAGGCAAATAATCTTGTAAAAAAACAAACCAGGAGACCATGCCTCTGCCTTGTAAATAATGCAAATAATGTAAAGGCAGCTGAGTCATGTTGAATGTGTATAGGCTGCAGAAATGACCACAAGAACTTTGCAAAATTCTGGACATTTTCCTCCTTCCCCTAGACAAGAAAATCTGCTGCAAGATGGTGTTTCTAAAATCCAACATTCTTAACAGGCTTTTTCTGAGTGATGTCACGAGAGGAATTACAAAAGCTACTCAGAACTTCAGGAGAGCAAAAAAGCAGAAACACAGACAGATATGGGCAGAAAGGGATCACTAGAAACACCACATCTGGCTTCCTGTACAAGGCTGAGTTACCTTCAGCACCAGGTCAGGTTGATGAGGGCTTTATTCAACCTTGTTTTGAAAGCTCCCATGGGGGAAAATTCCTCTGTCTTTCTTGGCACTGTACTCACTCCTCCACCATCCTCAAGGCAAATTATTTTGCCTTTGTGTCTAGCCACAATCTGCTTTACTGCAACTTTTTACAGTTAGGTCTGCTATACACTGGTGATAAGGCTATGGTTCTGTCTTCTTGAAAATCCTTTAGGATTAGCAGAGAAGATGGTAATCACTACCCCTGATCCTCTGGCTCTGTACAGCTCTCATGCAACCTGACAGTCAGACTGTACTCAAGGGAAAACTCAGCCCAAAGTCCAGATGGCAATGTGCAACCTTGGCTCCAAAAACCTATCTACACTCCTGCTTAGTACCAACCCCTCAGAGGGATAAGAGAAAATGCCTGTATGTCAAAGCAATGCTGTTCCTTGCTGTGATCAAGGGCAGATCACACCTCCTTGATGTCCTGTGTCACCATCCCACTATGCATGGGAAGCAGCACCCCTGAAAGCAGGGAGAGCTCAGGGCTGGGGCACAGCAGGGTACATTGCTTTTGACTTCAGAAAGGGTTTATTCCTGGAGCAGGATTGCAGGACATGGCATTTGTTAGTGCTATATGTCTGTGTCAGCCAGATGAGGCTCAGTGACTGTTATTTTTGAGTAGCAAAAAGGACAGAAATTCATACATTTGCATGCATTTTACACAGCTTTTGAGTTTTCATCAAAGTTTCAAGCAGAGCAACATCTAGAGACCTGTGTTTTCATGGTCTCTCATACTTATGGCAGGCTTAGGAGTCAGTAGCTATCTGCTGTTATTTATCAGTAACTGAATGTCCAAGACCTCAGATGTGTTGCTTCTGCCACGTGCTATCCCTCCAATGCAATGCCCCCTGGGAAGATCTCCATCTGTTGTTGTTAGCCTCAGGCATGGAACCAAATAGGTTTTTAATAGCTTTAACCTTCCAAGTGTGGACATCCACTCAGCCTCTCTGATGTCTGCATAAGGCCATCTCCTATTCAGAAATGATGACTCAAACATGTACAAGTGGTGATCCACTTGTAGATGGTCCTTCTCCATAGCTAGCTGCAGGGCCCTGTGTCACAGAGGGCCTGATTTCTGGATCACTCACCAACGAGGGTGGGAGGAAGCAGCTCTCATGGAGAAACTTGGCACAGTTGGCACAGAGTTTCTACATTGTCACCAAGGGAATTGACAAGATTTCAAATCGCAGATAACTTTAAACACAAGCTTGATGTCTGTCTTTCTGCTCCCTAGACAGACAGGAAAGGGGGCAGCTGAATGCAAGATTTTTACAAGCATAGTCAGCAATCTGCTAACAAGCCCAGTTCCTGCTTACATGTGTACTGCCAGCCTGGTATTTAACCTTTTTCCCTGGTAAAAAATATCACCTTTCAAATCCCGCAGACTTCTTCAGCTCTTTTGCTACAGAAGTTTGGTTAATGAATTCTCTATGGACTTGTAAACATTTCTGCACCTCATTACTTGGTGCTTCTGGACAGAAGTTTGCTTGGAGCTTCACTAGCAATGATTATCATTGTGAACCATGACTAATTTGTCCCTGAGCACTTCCAGCTCTCATGGTCATAACTAGGTTTAAAAATAAATGCCAGCTGTCCCTCTTTGCTGGTGCTTGTGTAAAATACAATGGCAGCCTGATGAGATTATTGCTGGACTGATCACATGGTTTGTGTCAGAGGTCCCAAAAAGGACTTTATTTTGCTTTACAGATTAGAGAAGAATTTCTTGAAAGTTTTGCAGGAAATAGAAAATAACAAGCTTGTCCTTATGCTGCCATGCCATTGTGCTGGCAGAAATTAACTTTTTTAATTTGTAAAAATGGAGGGACCAAAAAGTAAAGCATCATAGATTCACTTGAAACAAGATAGAAGAAGCTGTGATTTGTCAGTTTACAATAGTCATTCTTAAGTTTCAGTTTGAAGTCGCTATTATCCATACCAATTTATAAAAGGAAAACAAAGCTGTTTTGTCTTCCCACCTGCAGTGCCACACCCTTGGGCTTGCCTTGTTGCTGCTGCTATTTAAAAGTGCAACCTACATAGCTGCATATAGAAGTTAGGCCAAGCAGATTGCACAGTGCTGGTTTAGGCACTGTTCTTCACTGCCTGTAATTCAAGGACCAATAAGTTTGGGTAGAAGGGTGATGCCTTAAGTTTTAGCTCTTATATTTTTCAGATCCTGTACTGCACTAGCATATAACTCTGAACTTCATATGGAGTGTTGGTAAGCTCTCTTCACTTTTTGGTCAGTAAGCTCTCTTCACTTTGTGGTCAGACAAAACAATCCTTCTAGGCCTGAGAACCAAGGTCACCATCACAGCCTCAGGCCCAAAAAGTATAAACAAAAGTGAATTGGGGGGGTACAAACTGGAGGAATATGACTTCATTATCTGAAGCTGTAATTGCATAATTGACCTCTGATAGGCAAATAGACCAAACCTGCCTGAAAAACTTGGACCACTTGTAGCTGGACCACTGTCCATCTTGAATGTAGCCTCTGTGAGGTTTTTGACGGCCCAAGGTGTATCTGTTGAAGGCCTTTAATAAATACCTACTTTACTCTTTTAGCTCTGTCTAGCCTCTGTTCTAGGTAGCTAGTCCAAGGCATCAAGGGGTGCCCCACACTCTCTGCAACAGCCTAAATAATAGTAACTGAGTTGCTCTTTCTTAGTCACTGTGACCAAGCAGACTGATACCAACAGGAAATATAGTCTCTATTTTAAGCTGCCCATGGGCACATACTCCTAGTAAGTCTTGAGAAAAGCCCCTATTGCTTGAAAAGGTCTTCATATTCAGCTGACAAATCTGAAGAGAAGCATGAGGCTTGAGAGCATTCCTTACCGGCACCCATGGGAAGCAACTCTTCTACTCCTGAAGTGAGTGGTAGTGTGGCAGTGTGAAATCAAGCCTGATGTTACTTGTAGTAACTCGGTAGGAGCAATCTGGAGAAAGAAGATGCTTGAACTCTAAAAGAGGAAACAATGAAAATGGCAAATTTGTGTTTTTGTTTTCAGGATGCAGACAACCTCTGAATGTGTTTGATTATGCTGAAAGAACATGAAGCCACTGGGCATGGTTATAATTCATTGTCTCCCTGCATTTGTGATTTTAAAAAATGAATATATTGTAACTCCTATGCTGACCCGAAGTTGACTAATTATTTGCATTTTCCCACTGCAGCCAAGGTAAAAATAGAGATCAGAGGACAGTGTCCCTGAAGATATAGTTGTTATGTAATTGACTGTTTTATTGTTTTTCAAATATTTCAGTGATTTCAGAGCTTTGAACAAAAGCTTTGTATTTAGTGGGCATTGCTATTGTTATTTTTGTTTTGATGGAGTTTTCTTTTAGACAATGTTGATACTTTGCACTGCAACATCAGATAACTGATTTCCTGACTTGAAAATAGGAGAATGGCAATATGAGTAGACATGATTGAAACAGATTCAGAAAGGTTTCTGTAGAGTGGTAGCACTGGAAGAAAAATATTTGCTATTTCTTTGGAGAACAGATCCATGCTTTCTCTCTCTCTATCCTTATTTGCCATCTCCTTCTATTTTTCACTGATGTCAAGATGACCATGTGGATTCACTAACAGCCTTGGTTTACACATGGCTCACTGCAAGAAACTTGAATACCTCTGCTGATAATCTGTGATGCTTAATCTGAACTTCCTGATGTTTGCTGAAGTAGTTTTCCCAAGTGCAAATACGACTGAAACAAGAAAACTTGTTTTACCCAATTATTTCAATACAAAGTATAAAAAGAAATCTAAATCCTTCTCCTAAAGTTCCCCTCTGGGATGCCCACTGTTTCCAATGTTTCCATCCTTCACATTTTCAAACTGCAAAACTCATGGCTATCAAGGCCTCCTGGTGCTGGATGGATACAGAATAGCAATTTGCTTCTCTTGCTTCTTTCTTACAATCTCTAGCTACCACTTGCTACCCCTCCAGCTCCTATGCAACCTTTGCACATCCCAAATATCTGCCGGAGCAAACCTTGCCAGCCAACGAATGGTTCTGTTATCAGAAAACAGACACATAACTCTGTAACATAAACAGAGCCTCTCAAGTTTTGAGGGGTCTCAGACAGCTTCTGCTCTCTATAAAATAGCTCTTCATCAAGTTTTTCTACCTTTTTTTTTTTTTTTTTTTTTCCAGTTTCATTTGATTGTTTAATTAGATCACTGTCCCTGGGGTGTCCCTTTCTGCTGCAGTGCTGGAGGCTGTTGCTGCAAGGGAAGGTGATGGTCAAGCATGTGCAAATGATGAGCTGGCTTAGACTTCTGCACTTGATACAATTGCAGAATTGCAATTGCAGAATTGCAATCTACAATATTGCTCCTTTTTCACATAAAAATAATTAAAGTAAAATTCTTTTCAGGCCACTTCTTTCTATCTTCATTTCTCTGTCAGATCTATTCTCTGCATTTCTTTTTCCTCTGAGATGAGGAAAAGCTCTGTGAGAGCATCTGGAAAGAGTTGCTTTCCTTTTAAACCTTAGCTTTTAGATCTTGGTGTTTTCAGAGAGTGGCAGGCATCTCAGGGGAGGCTGAGGGGAGGCTTACAAGAGAAAGACCAGTCCCTCCAGTCTAAGTGTGCTCAAAGGCTTTGCTTCTCTGGCAGGGACATGAGGCTTAAGGCTTCCACCTTGGTGGAATGGGGCAGACTGTTTTCTTGCACATATGCCACATTGGAGGTTTGTGAGGGACTTGAGCATCTCTTGAAACAGCAGTCTGGAGTCAGGACAAGTGGATACTGTTAGCTTGCACTGTGAAAACATAGGCAGTGATGCAGGCAGAGAGGCTCTGCACTTGTGCACATGCCCTAGGAACCACATCACATACACATATGTATATAATAACAATAATAAAAGATGTGACAGCAGGCAGTCAGAACAAGCCATGAAAACCAGGCTTTGCCTTTGTTATAGGTGTAAACCGGATCAGTGAATCTTAAAAGCAGGCAGATGAGCACCAAAATCACATCTGCTATTCGTTCTGCTTTCACTGGCATGGTAGGATCGAAACTTTGTTGGTCTCTGTGGCAAAAAACCATGGTTACATTCTCAATATTTTCCAGTTTTACTACCTACTATTACTACAGTTTTACCCAGCCAAGTCTTGCTTGTTAATCAATTTTTTTTTTTGTTCTTGTGGAACATTTTTCATTGTCAAGTAGGTCTTTCTTTCTTTCTTTCTTTCCTTTC